>NC_092151.1:96238330-96435830 GCF_045791955.1 Oncorhynchus clarkii lewisi | reverse complement strand
CAGTGTCTGTCTGGATGTTGGAGTGTCTGTCTGGATGTCGGAGTGTCTGTCTGGATGTTGTAGTGTCTGTCTGGATGTCGGAGTGTCTGTCTGGATGTTGTAGTGTCTGTCTGGATGTTGGAGTGTCTGTATGGATGTCGCAGTGTCTGTCTGGATGTTGGAGTGTCTGTCTGGATGTCGCAGTGTCTGTCTGGATGTCGCAGTGTCTGTCTGGATGTCGCAGTGTCTGTCTGGATGTTGTAGTGTCTGTCTGGATGTCGGAGTGTCTGTCTGGATGTTGGAGTGTCTGTCTGGATGTCGGAGTGTCTGTCTGGATGTCGGAGTGTCTGTCTGGATGTCGGAGTGTCTGTCTGGATGTTGGAGTGTCTGTCTGGATGTTGGAGTGTCTGTCTGGATGTTGGAGTGTCTGTCTGGATGTTGGAGTGTCTGTCTGGATGTTGTAGTGTCTGTCTGGATGTTGGAGTGTCTGTCTTTACACAGAAGAAGCACTGACTGTCTTTGACATTTTCCACAATTTATAATTTCCTGTCTAAGTTGTGTTCCTTTTTTAATTTTAGGATTTGTAAAATATGTTCTATGATCACTTCTGCTTGTCATTTTGGCGTCCATGGCTTGATGAGTGCCGGCTCCGGCTGTGAGCACTTCGCTGAGCTATTCTTGACTCGGTAAAGAGGGTTTCAAGCAGATATTTGTGACATGTATCTGACAGCTTGTGTCTCAATCAAGATATGTTCTTCTTAATAACCTGAAGTCAGAGACAACCACATCCTCACCTGCAGAAGCAGCATACAGTATTCTATGGTAGGAGATATGAGCTCAGGACGGAGCAACTCTGTGTGTGCTTTCTAGATGATTGTGTTTAAAAAGGCACCATGCATGGCAGACAAGGTTAAACGTTTAAAAAGGCACCATGCATGGCAGACAAGGTTAAACGTTTAAAAAGGCATCATGCATGGCAGACAAGGTTAAACGTTTAAAAAGGCACAATGCATGGCAGACAAGGTTAAACGTTTAAAAAGGCACCATGCATGGCAGACAAGGTTAAACGTTTAAAAAGGCACCATGCATGGCAGACAAGGTTAAACGTTTAAAAAGGCACCATGCATGGCAGACAAGGTTAAACGTTTAAAAAGGCACCATGCATGGCAGACAAGGTTAAACGTTTAAAAAGGCACCATGCATGGCAGACAAGGTTAAACGTTTAAAAAGGCACCATGCATGGCAGACAAGGTTAAACGTTTAAAAAGGCACCATGCATGGCAGACAAGGTTAAACGTTACGGCCCTAATGTAAAGTTCCACATCAAAGTGATGCATCCATGACAGTAGTTGCTAGGATCGGTATGTCCATGACAGTAGTTGTTAGGATCGGTATGTCCATGACAGTAGTTGTTAGGATCAGTATGTCCATGACAGTAGTTGTTAGGATCAGTATGTCCATGACAGTAGTTGTTAGGATCGGTATCTCCATGACAGTAGTTGTTAGGATCAGTATGTCCATGACAGTAGTTGTTAGGATCAGTATGTCCATGACAGTAGTTGTTAGGATCGGTATCTCCATGACAGTAGTTGTTAGGATCAGTATGTCCATGACAGTAGTTGTTAGGATCAGTATCTCCATGACAGTAGTTGTTAGGATCGGTATGTCCATGACAGTAGTTGTTAGGATCGGTATGTCCATGACAGTAGTTGTTAGGATCAGTATGTCCATGACAGTAGTTGTTAGGATCAGTATGTCCATAACAGTAGTTGTTAGGATCAGTATGTCCATGACAGTAGTTGTTAGGATCGGTATGTCCATGACAGTAGTTGTTAGGATCAGTATGTCCATGACAGTAGTTGTTAGGATCAGTATGTCCATAACAGTAGTTGTTAGGATCAGTATGTCCATGACAGTAGTTGTTAGGATCAGTATGTCCATGACAGTAGTTGTTAGGATCAGTATGTCCATGACAGTAGTTGTTAGGATCAGTATGTCCATGACAGTAGTTGTTAGGATCAGTATGTCCATGACAGTAGTTGTTAGGATCGGTATCTCCATGACAGTAGTTGTTAGGATCAGTATCTCCATGACAGTAGTTGTTAGGATCAGTATCTCCATGACAGTAGTTGTTAGGATCGGTATCTCCATGACAGTAGTTGTTAGGATCAGTATCTCCATGACAGTAGTTGTTAGGATCGGTATGTCCATGACAGTAGTTGTTAGGATCGGTATGTCCATGACAGTAGTTGTTAGGATCGGTATGTCCATGACAGTAGTTGTTAGGATCGGTATGTCCATGACAGTAGTTGTTAGGATCGGTATGTCCATGACAGTAGTTGTTAGGATCGGTATCTCCATGACAGTAGTTGTTAGGATCAGTATCTCCATGACAGTAGTTGTTAGGATCAGTATCTCCATGACAGTAGTTGTTAGGATCGGTATCTCCATGACAGTAGTTGTTAGGATCAGTATCTCCATGACAGTAGTTGTTAGGATCGGTATGTCCATGACAGTAGTTGTTAGGATCGGTATGTCCATGACAGTAGTTGTTAGGATCGGTATGTCCATGACAGTAGTTGTTAGGATCGGTATGTCCATGACAGTAGTTGTTAGGATCGGTATGTCCATGACAGTAGTTGTTAGGATCGGTATGTCCATGACAGTAGTTGTTAGGATCGGTATGTCCATGACAGTAGTTGTTAGGATCGGTATGTCCATGACAGTAGTTGTTAGGATCAGTATGTCCATGACAGTAGTTGTTAGGATCGGTATGTCCATGACAGTAGTTGTTAGGATCGGTATGTCCATGACAGTAGTTGTTATGATCGGTATGTCCATGACAGTAGTTGTTAGGATCTGTATGTCCATGACAGTAGTTGTTAGGATCGGTATGTCCATGACAGTAGTTGTTAGGATCAGTATGTCCATGACAGTAGTTGTTAGGATCGGTATCTCCATGACAGTAGTTGTTAGGATCGGTATGTCCATGACAGTAGTTGTTAGGATCAGTATGTCCATGACAGTAGTTGTTAGGATCGGTATGTCCATAACAGTAGTTGTTAGGATCGGTATGTCCATGACAGTAGTTGTTAGGATCGGTATGTCCATGACAGTAGTTGTTAGGATCGGTATGTCCATAACAGTAGTTGTTAGGATCGGTATGTCCATAACAGTAGTTGTTAGGATCGGTATGTCCATGACAGTAGTTGTTAGGATCAGTATGTCCATGACAGTAGTTGTTAGGATCGGTATCTCCATGACAGTAGTTGTTAGGATCGGTATGTCCATGACAGTAGTTGTTAGGATCGGTATCTCCATAACAGTAGTTGTTAGGATCGGTATGTCCATGACAGTAGTTGTTAGGATCAGTATCTCCATGACAGTAGTTGTTAGGATCGGTATCTCCATAACAGTAGTTGTTAGGATCGGTATGTCCATGACAGTAGTTGTTAGGATCAGTATGTCCATGACAGTAGTTGTTAGGATCGGTATGTCCATGACAGTAGTTGTTAGGATCGGTATCTCCATGACAGTAGTTGTTAGGATCGGTATCTCCATGACAGTAGTTGTTAGGATCGGTATGTCCATAACAGTAGTTGTTAGGATCGGTATGTCCATAACAGTAGTTGTTAGGATCGGTATGTCCATAACAGTAGTTGTTAGGATCGGTATCTCCATGACAGTAGTTGTTAGGATCGGTATGTCCATGACAGTAGTTGTTAGGATCGGTATGTCCATAACAGTAGTTGTTAGGATCGGTATCTCCATAACAGTAGTTGTTAGGATCGGTATGTCCATGACAGTAGTTGTTAGGATCGGTATGTCCATGACAGTAGTTGTTAGGATCAGTATGTCCATAACAGTAGTTGTTAGGATCGGTATGTCCATGACAGTAGTTGTTAGGATCGGTATGTCCATAACAGTAGTTGTTAGGATCGGTATGTCCATGACAGTAGTTGTTAGGATCAGTATCTCCATGACAGTAGTTGTTAGGATCGGTATGTCCATGACAGTAGTTGTTAGGATCGGTATGTCCATGACAGTAGTTGTTAGGATCAGTATGTCCATAACAGTAGTTGTTAGGATCGGTATGTCCATGACAGTAGTTGTTAGGATCGGTATGTCCATGACAGTAGTTGTTAGGATCGGTATCTCCATGACAGTAGTTGTTAGGATCAGTATGTCCATGACAGTAGTTGTTAGGATCAGTATCTCCATGACAGTAGTTGTTAGGATCGGTATGTCCATGACAGTAGTTGTTAGGATCGGTATGTCCATGACAGTAGTTGTTAGGATCAGTATGTCCATGACAGTAGTTGTTAGGATCAGTATGTCCATAACAGTAGTTGTTAGGATCAGTATGTCCATGACAGTAGTTGTTAGGATCGGTATGTCCATGACAGTAGTTGTTAGGATCAGTATGTCCATGACAGTAGTTGTTAGGATCAGTATGTCCATAACAGTAGTTGTTAGGATCAGTATGTCCATGACAGTAGTTGTTAGGATCAGTATGTCCATGACAGTAGTTGTTAGGATCAGTATGTCCATGACAGTAGTTGTTAGGATCAGTATGTCCATGACAGTAGTTGTTAGGATCAGTATGTCCATGACAGTAGTTGTTAGGATCGGTATCTCCATGACAGTAGTTGTTAGGATCAGTATCTCCATGACAGTAGTTGTTAGGATCAGTATCTCCATGACAGTAGTTGTTAGGATCGGTATCTCCATGACAGTAGTTGTTAGGATCAGTATCTCCATGACAGTAGTTGTTAGGATCGGTATGTCCATGACAGTAGTTGTTAGGATCGGTATGTCCATGACAGTACTTGTTAGGATCGGTATGTCCATGACAGTAGTTGTTAGGATCGGTATGTCCATGACAGTAGTTGTTAGGATCGGTATGTCCATGACAGTAGTTGTTAGGATCGGTATGTCCATGACAGTAGTTGTTAGGATCGGTATGTCCATGACAGTAGTTGTTAGGATCAGTATGTCCATGACAGTAGTTGTTAGGATCGGTATCTCCATGACAGTAGTTGTTAGGATCGGTATGTCCATGACAGTAGTTGTTAGGATCGGTTTGTCCATAACAGTAGTTGTTAGGATCGGTATCTCCATAACAGTAGTTGTTAGGATCGGTATGTCCATGACAGTAGTTGTTAGGATCGGTATGTCCATGACAGTAGTTGTTAGGATCAGTATGTCCATAACAGTAGTTGTTAGGATCGGTATGTCCATGACAGTAGTTGTTAGGATCGGTATGTCCATAACAGTAGTTGTTAGGATCGGTATGTCCATAACAGTAGTTGTTAGGATCGGTATGTCCATGACAGTAGTTGTTAGGATCAGTATGTCCATGACAGTAGTTGTTAGGATCGGTATCTCCATAACAGTAGTTGTTAGGATCGGTATGTCCATAACAGTAGTTGTTAGGATCGGTATGTCCATGACAGTAGTTGTTAGGATCGGTATGTCCATGACAGTAGTTGTTAGGATCAGTATGTCCATAACAGTAGTTGTTAGGATCGGTATGTCCATGACAGTAGTTGTTAGGATCGGTATGTCCATAACAGTAGTTGTTAGGATCGGTATGTCCATAACAGTAGTTGTTAGGATCGGTATGTCCATGACAGTAGTTGTTAGGATCAGTATGTCCATGACAGTAGTTGTTAGGATCGGTATCTCCATGACAGTAGTTGTTAGGATCGGTATCTCCATAACAGTAGTTGTTAGGATCGGTATGTCCATGACAGTAGTTGTTAGGATCAGTATCTCCATGACAGTAGTTGTTAGGATCGGTATCTCCATAACAGTAGTTGTTAGGATCGGTATGTCCATAACAGTAGTTGTTAGGATCGGTATGTCCATAACAGTAGTTGTTAGGATCGGTATGTCCATAACAGTAGTTGTTAGGATCGGTATCTCCATGACAGTAGTTGTTAGGATCGGTATGTCCATGACAGTAGTTGTTAGGATCGGTTTGTCCATAACAGTAGTTGTTAGGATCGGTATCTCCATAACAGTAGTTGTTAGGATCGGTATGTCCATGACAGTAGTTGTTAGGATCGGTATGTCCATGACAGTAGTTGTTAGGATCAGTATGTCCATAACAGTAGTTGTTAGGATCGGTATGTCCATGACAGTAGTTGTTAGGATCGGTATGTCCATAACAGTAGTTGTTAGGATCGGTATGTCCATGACAGTAGTTGTTAGGATCAGTATCTCCATGACAGTAGTTGTTAGGATCGGTATGTCCATGACAGTAGTTGTTAGGATCGGTATGTCCATAACAGTAGTTGTTAGGATCAGTATGTCCATAACAGTAGTTGTTAGGATCGGTATGTCCATGACAGTAGTTGTTAGGATCAGTATGTCCATGACAGTAGTTGTTAGGATCAGTATGTCCATGACAGTAGTTGTTAGGATCAGTATGTCCATGACAGTAGTTGTTAGGATCGGTATGTCCATGACAGTAGTTGTTAGGATCAGTATGTCCATGACAGTAGTTGTTAGGATCGGTATGTCCATGACAGTAGTTGTTATGATCGGTATGTCCATGACAGTAGTTGTTAGGATCAGTATGTCCATGACAGTAGTTGTTAGGATCGGTATGTCCATAACAGTAGTTGTTAGGATCAGTATGTCCATGACAGTAGTTGTTAGGATCGGTATGGCAGTGAAAGGGTGATTGGTAGGAGGATGAATAGGTGAGTAATAAGAGATTAGAATGATAACTTGCTGTCTGAGCTGCAGCCTATGTGTCACACCCTGATCTGTTTCACCTGTCTTTGTGCTTGTCTCCACCCACCCCTCCAGGTGTCGCCCATCTTCTCCATTATCCCCTGTGTATTTATACCTGCGTTCTCTGTTTGTCTGTTGCCAGTTCGTCTTGTCTTGTCAGGTCTTGACAGCGTTCTTTCCAGCCTTCCAGTTTCACTAGTTCTGTTTCCTAGTTTTTCCCGGGTTCGGACCATTCTGCCTGCCCTGACCCCGAGCCTGTCTGCCGTTCTGTGCCTGCCTGACTCTGACCTGATCACGATCCTCTGCCTGCCCTTTGCCCCGTGTTTCTAATAAATCATCTGAGAACTGTACTATCCACCTCCCGTGTCTGCATCTGGGTCACATCCTGAGTCATGATACTATGTGTGATTTTGTGTGTGTGTACCTCTGCTAGTATAGATGTCCTCAGTGCCAGCGGTCTGTCCTATCAGATGATACTGGTTGAGTCGTGACCCCTCCTCTGCCACCACCACTGACTTGGCTGCTCCCTGGGTCCACGAATACACCACCTCAGACACAGGATACGCATCTACAAAAGGAGACAGGAAACAGGATACGCATCTACAACAGGCAACAGGAAACATGATACGCATCTACAACAGGCAACACTAAACATGATACGCATCTCCAACAGGAGACAGGAAACAGGATATGCATCTACAACAAGAGACAGGAAACAGGATACGCATCTACAACAGGAGACAGGACACAGGATACTCATCTACAACAGAAGACAGGAAACAAGATACGCATCTACAACAGAAGACAGAAAACAGGATACGCATCTACATCAGAAGACAGGAAACAGGATACGCATCTACAACAGGAGACAGGACACAGGATACTCATCTACAACAGAAGACAGGATACCTATCTACAACAAAAGACAGGAAACAGGATACGCATCTGCAGCAGAAGACAGGAAACAGGATACGCATCTACAACAGGAGACAGGAAACAGGATACGCATCTACAACAAGAGACAGGACACAGGATACTCATCTACAACAGAAGACAGGATACCGATCTACAACAGAAGACAGGAAACAGGATACCCGCCATGTGTCCCCACCCAACAGGATGATGATCTCCGGGAAATCTCTCTTTCCAAGTAGCCCACACACAGTGCTCCTGATAGAGGAATTAAATTCCTATATGTTTAATACCCAATTAAATTAATACACTCAGCCCATTTCTAAGGATTTGTAAGAAACTTATTTGCATAAAATGGGCGGAGACCAGTCTCAAAATCAAGCACTAGCGTTTATTCTCGAGAGTACTGAACATGATACAATTTACAACAGGTTATAAACTGAAAATGACGTCATTCGTTTTCGAACTGTCCCGTCTCTCCTCCACTCCGGTACAATGGCAGTATCGTTCTCAAGCCCTCCTACATCGTCTCTCACCAATTTAGATAATTTATGACCGAGCCAAGGTCTCCCTGTGTAGATAAGCATTCTAGCCAGTCTGACAATAAGTTCATTTTTTTATACCAAGGAACAGACAGTCATTGTTCTAATTCTTGATTATATTTACACACATTATATTCAGTACTAGGATTAAAAGAACATTCATATATCTTTACAGTAACATAATAGTATTCTGATTTGTCAGTCCTGATTGAAATGTATACATAATTAGTCATTATTGATAAAACAAATCCCTTAACAGCTCCACATCCCAGTAAGGAGGAGTCTGTCATGATCACCCTGCGGACACTACCTGGCCCATGAGAACCCCCTGCAACAGCAGTCATGGGTCTCTCCAATAATGTCAGGCAGAAGCTAAAAGTGTTCCAGCTGAAACCGTGACAGAAAGAGCCTGAATGTGACCTTCCTCTGTTGGGCCAAAAATATATGATCCAGAACGAGACGCAGAAACTGACTACGCTGAGTCAAATAACTTTTCTTGTGATTCACTATGAACCCCAGCGAATTTGGAAACCAGCTTAGCAGTGTGGAGCTCCACATGTTCCCTTGACTCTGCTACGACCAGCCTATCGTCCAGAAAGGCAAATACTCTGATCCACTGGCACCGCACCGGTGCCAAAACTTCCTCCACCACCATAGAAAAAGTACGCGTGAGGATCTACAGTATAGCACATGAAAACAGGCATCCTTCAGATCTATGGATGTGAACCAATCGCTGGGTCACACCGTCTGCAATAGCCGGCAAAGTGTGAGCATTTTGAACTTGCAACATTGAGGTGCTTCTTTAATACACGTAATTCCAGGATGGGATGCAACATTCCATCGCTCTTGGCAACTAAGAAGTACCGGCTGTACCAACCACTTTGTTCTTCTGACTCTGGGACCAACCGAATAGCCTGCTTTTGAAGGAGGGAGGAAATCTCCTCTCTCAAGACAGGCGCTAGGACCTCGGGGATGCAAAGGAGGACGCACAACAAACTGCAGGCTGTACCCTCGTCACCTATGGTTGAAGTACGCATGCCCCCCACTGGACGGAGTAGAGCACGTTGCCAGTCTCCCGCTACTGGACAGAGCACGCTGCAATGTCTCGCGCTACTGGACAGAGCACACTGCCAGTCTCCCGCTACTGGACAGAGCACGCTGCCAGTCTCCCGCTACTGGACAGAGCACGTTGCCAGTCTCCCGCTACTGGACAGAGCACGTTACCAGTCTCCCGTCACTGGACGGAGCACGCTGCCAGTCTCCCGCTACTGGACAGAGCACGCTGCCAGTCTCCCGCTACTGGACAGAGCACGCTGCCAGTCTTCCGCTACTGGACGGAGCACGCTGTCAGTCTCTCGCTACTGGACAGAGCACGCTGCCAGTCTTCCGCCATTGGACAGAGCACGCTGCCAGTCTCTCGCTACTGGACATAGCACGCTGCCAGTCTCTCGCTACTGGACGGAGCACACTGCCAGTCTCCCTACATTATCTCCTGAAGGGGCAGAGCAGAGAGCCACCCTGAGGACTGGGACTTGTTTTTATATTCAACACTCTTGACAATTGTGTGTCCTAAAGGCTTAGCCCCCTAGGATTAGCCCACAAGGATTAGCCCCTTTGTTAGCCTCTGGTGCAAAGTATCTTCCCGCTTCACCTCTGCAGGGACAGGAGGTAAATAGCTTACCCAAAACCTAGAGGCACCATATTCAGCCATTATGAAGAGAGGAGCAGAGAGGAGCACAGGGGAAGAGCATATTTATTATATTTCCCCTTATAGTACTGTGCCATATATAGTGGCTTGTGAAAGTATTCACCCCTTTGGCATTTTTCCTATTTTGTTGCCTTACAACCTGGAAATAAAATGGAATTAAAATAGATTTTTGGGGGGTTTGTATCATTTGATTTACACAACATGCCTACCACTTTGAAGATGCAAAATATATTTTATTGTGAAACAAACAAGAAATAAGACAAAAATATATATACTTGAGCGTGCATAATTATTCACACCCCCAAAGTCAATAATTTGTAGAGCCATCTTTTGCAGCAATTACAGCTGCAAGTCTCTTGGGGTATGTCTCTAGAAGCTTGGCACATCTAGCCACTGGGATTTCTGCCCATTCTTCAAGGCAATACTGCTCCAGCTCCTTCAAGTTGGATGGGTTCCGCTGGTGTACAGCAATCTTCAAGTCATACCACAGATTCTCAATTGGATTGAGGTCTGGGCTTTGACTAGGCCATTCCAAGACATGTAAATGTTTCCCCTTAAACCACTCGAGTGTTGCTTTAGCGGTATGTTTAGGGTCATTGTCCTGCTGGAAGGTGAACCTCTGTCCCAGTCTCAAATCTCTTGGAAGACTGAAACAGGTTTCCCTCAAGAATTTCCCTGTATTTGGTGCCATCCATCCTTCCTTCAATTCTGACCAGTTTCCCAGTCCCTGCCGATGAAAAACATCCCTACAGATGGTGTTATCGGGGGGATGAGAGGTGTTTGGTTTGCGCCAGACATAGTGTTTTCCTTGATGGCCAAAAAGTTTAATTTTAGTCTCATCTGACCAGAGTACCTTCTTCCATATATTTGGGGAGTCTCCCACATGCCTTTTTGGATGCGGATCCACTCTTCCGTAAAGCCCAGCTCTCTGGAGTGTATGGCTTAAAGTGGTCCTATGGACAGATACTCCAATCTCCGCTGTCTAGCTTTGCAGCTCCTTCAGGGTTATCTTTGGTCTCTTTGTTGCCTCTCTGATTAATGCCCTCCTTGCCTGGTCCGTGAGTTTTGGTGGGCTGCCCTCTCTTGGCAGGTTTGTTGTGGTGTCATATTCTTTACATTTTTAAATAATGGATTTATTGGTTCTCCGTGGGATGTTCAAAGTTCCTGATATTTGTTTATAACGCAACCCTGATCTGTACTTCTACACAACTTTGTCCCTGACCTGTTTGGAGAGCTCCTTGATCTTCATGGGGCTGCTTGTTTGGTGGTGCCCCTTGCTTGGTGGTGTTGCAGACTCTGGGGCCTTTCAGAACAGGTGTGTGTATACTGAGATCATGTGACACTTAGATTGCACACAGGTGGACTTTATTTAACTAATTATGTGACTTCTGAAGGTGATTGGTTGCACCAGATGTTGCAGAGGGGGTGAATACGTATACACACACCAAGTTTCGCTTTTAATTTTTTAGAATTCTTTAAAATAAATTTAAAACAAATATTTCACTTCACCAATTTGGACTATTTTGTGTATGTCCATTACATGAAATCCAAATCCATTTTATTTACAGGTTGTAATGCAACAAAATAGGAAAAACATCAAGGGGGATGAATACTTTTTCAAGGTACTGTATCCCCCTTTTCACCCATATATATGTACAATGAGTGTACATACTTTCTCCCTCAGAACAGCCTCAATTCGTCCGGTCATGGACTCTACAGGGTGTCGAAAGCGTTCCACAGGGATGCTGGCCCATGTTGACTCCAATGCTTCCCACAGTTGTGTCAAGATGGCTGGATGTCCTTTGGGGGGTGGACCATTCTTCAAACCTTCTTGCCTTTGTGCTGTTGTCTGTGTCCAATATTGTTAATACCATGTTTTGTGCTGCTACCATGTTGTGCTGCTGCCATGTTGTGTCGCTACCATGTTGTTTTCATGTGGTGTTGCTATTATGTTGTGTTGTCATGTGTTGCTGCCATGCTATGTTGTTGTCGTTTAGGTCTCTCTTTATGTAGTGTTGTGGTGTCTCTCTTGTCATGATGTGTGTTTTGTCCTATATTTTTATTTTAAATCCAGCCCCTGTCCACACAGGAGACCTTTTGCCTTTTGTTAGGCTGACATTGTAATTAAGAATTTGTTCTTCACTGACTAGTTAAATAAAGGTTAAATAAAATAAAAAAGAAATTGGAAACAGGAAACTTTTGAGCAGAAAAACCCAACAGGGTTGCAGTTCTTGACACAAACTGGTGCACCTGGCACCTACTACATGGACTCTACAGGGTGTTGAAACTGGTGCACCTGGCACCTACTACTATACCCCGTTTTCTCTGTATACATCAATGATGTTGCTCTTGCTGCTGGTGATTCTCTGATCCACCTCTACGCAGACGACACCGTTCTGTATACATCTGGCCCTTGTTTGGATACTGTGTTAACAAACCTTCAAACGAGCTTCAATGCCATAAAACACTTCTTCTGTAGCCTCCAACTGCTCTCAAACGCTAGTAAAACTAAATGTATGCTCTTCAATTGATCGCTGCCCGCACCCGCGGCCCGACTAGCATCACTACTCAGGACGGTTCTGACTTAGAATATGTGGACAACTAAAGCCTCCTCCACTCATGCTGCCAAACATACCCTTGTAAAACTGACTATACTACAGATCTTTGACTTCGCGATGTAATTGACAAAATAGCCTCCAACACTCTACCCAGCAAATTGGATGCAGTCTATCACAGCGACATCCATATACTACCCACCACTGCGACCTGTATGCTCTCGTTGGCTGGTCCTCGTTAGATATTCGTCGCCAAACCCACTGGCTCCAGGTCATCTATAAGTCTTTGCTAGTTAAAGCTCCGCCTTATCTCAGTTCACTGGTCACCATAGCAGCACCCATTGCATGCACTCCAGCAGGAATATTTCACTGGTCATCCCCAAAGCCAACACCTCTTTGGCCGCCTTTCCTTCCAGTTCTCCGCTGCCAATGACTGAAACGAATTGCAAAAATCACTGAAGTTGGAGACTCATATCTCCCTAACTTTAAGCGTCAGCTGTCAGAGCAGCTAACCGATCGCTGCATCTGTACACAGCCCATCTGTAAATAGCCTATCCAACCAACTACCTACCTCATCCCTATATTTGTTTTTGTCTTTCTGCTCTTTTGCACCCCAGTATTTCTACTTGCACATCCTCATCTGGACATAAATCACTCCAGTCTAAATTGCTAAATTGTAATTACTTCTCCACTATTAGCATATTTATTGCCTTACCTCCTTACTTCATTTGCACGCACTGTATACATATTTTTCTTTTGTATTAATTAGTTTGCCACAACTTGCACCCCTCATGTTATTGACTGTACATTTGTTTATGTGTAAATCTGTGTTGTTTTTGTTGCACTGCTTTCCTTTATCTTTATCTTGTCGCAGTTGTAAATGAGAACTTGTTCTCAACTAGCCTACCGGGTTAAATAAAGGTGTTCTCAACTAGCCTACCTGGTTAAATAAAGGTGTTCTCAACTGGCCTACCCTGGTTAAATAAAGGTGTTCTCAACTAGCCTACCTGGTTAAATAAAGGTGTTCTCAACTAGCCTACCTGGTTAAATAAAGGTGTTCTCAACTAGCCTACCTGGTTAAATAAAGGTGTTCTCAACTAGCCTACCTGGTTAAATAAAGGTGTTCTCAACTAGCCTACCTGGTTAAATAAAGGTGTTCTCAACTAGCCTACCTGGTTAAATAAAGGTGAAATTATGGAGTTTGATATGAGTCTGGAAGGAGAGTTTTCAGTCTAGCCAGACACCTAGGTATTTATAGTTGTCCACGTATTCTAGGTCAGAACCATCCAGAGTAGTGATGCTAGTCGGGCGGGCGGGTGCAGGCAGCGAACAGTTGAAAAGCATGCACTTGGTTTTACTAGCGTTTAAGAGTAGTTGGAGGCCACGGAAGGAGTGTTGTATGGCATTGAGCCTCGTTTGGAGGTTAGATAGCACAGTGTCCAAAGAGGGGCCAGATGTATACAGAATGGTGTCTTCTGCGTAGAGGTGGATCGGGGAATCAGGCGAGGCAGTCATTAGAGAAACCAAGGCTATTGAGTCTTCTGATAAGAATACGGTGATTGACAGAGTCGAAAGCCTTGGCCAGGTCGATGAAGACGGCTGCATAGTGCTGTCTTTTATCAATGGCAGTTATGATGTCGTTTAGTACCTTGAGCGTGACTGAAGTGCACCCATGACCAGCTCGGAAACCGGATTGCACAGAGGAGAACGTACGGTGGGATTCTTTTCTTGGAGAGTTCATTCTTCCTGTCCACTAAAGTTACGGAGAAGCGTACAGGCTGTATGGACGGAGACCAACGGGTAGAATATTCACCATATTCAGCCATGTGTTTTTAAAAAAATGTTAAAGACAAATTATCTTACAATCTCTCATGTCTCTCTGGGAGAAGATCCGTACCCTGAGCTTGTCCACATTATTGTCCAGAGACTGTACATTAGCAAGTTATATAAGCGGTGGGTGGTTTGCCCTCCTAGGGAGTATGACTAGAATGCAGGCTCTTCTTCCTCTCCTTCGGCGGCATCATTTTGGTAGAGCGACCGGGATGAATGGAGCTGCCTCATATAGTCCAAACAATGGATCCAGGTCTGGGAAGCCGAATTTGTTTCACCGATCTAATGTCTAAACAATACTCCTTTATTAATCCAAGATAATAAATACACTGCTCAAAAAAATAAAGGGAACACTAAAATACACATCCTAGATCTGAATTAATGAAATATTCTTATGAAATACTTTTTTCTTTACATAGTTGAATGTGCTGACAACAAAATCACAAAATAATTATCAATGGAAATCAAATTTATCAACCCATGGAGGTCTGGATTTGGAGTCACACTCAAAATTAAAGTGGAAAACCACACTACAGGCTGATCCAACTTTGATGTAATGTCCTTAAAACAACGTGCCTGTATGACCTCCCTACAATGCCTGGGTATGTTCCTGATGAGGTGGCGGATGGTCTCCTGAGGGATCTCCTCCCAGACCTGGACTAAAGCATCCGCCAACTCCTGGACAGTCTGTGGTGCAACATGGCGTTGGTGGATGGAGTGAGACATGATGTCCCAGATGTGCTCAATTGGATTTAGGTCTGGGGAACGGGCAGGCCAGTCCATAGCATCAATGCCTTCCTCTTGCAGGAACTGATGACACACTCCAGCCACATGAGGTCTAGCATTGTCTTGCATTAGGAGGAACCCAGGGTCAACCGCACCAGCATATGGTCTCACAAGGGGTCTGAGGATCTCATCTCGGTACCTAATGGCAGTCAGGCTACCTCTGGCGAGCACATGGAGGGCTGTGCGGCCCCCCAAAGAAATGCCACCCCACACCATGACTGACCCACCGCCAAACCGGTCATGCTGGAGGATGTTGCAGGCAGCAGAACATTCTCCACGGCGTCCCAGACTCTGTCACGTCTGTCACGTGCTCAGTGTGAACCTGCTTTCATCTGTGAAGAGCACAGGGCGCCAGTGGCGAATTTGCCAATCTTGGTGTTCTCTGGCAAATGTCAAACGTCCTGCGCGGTGTTGGGCTGTAAGCACAACCCCCACCTGTGGACGTCGGGCCCTCATACCACCCTCATGGAGTCTGTTTCTGACCGTTTGAGCAGACACATGCACATTTGTGGCCTGCTGGAGGTCATTTTGCAGGGCTCTGGCAGTGCTCCTCCTTGCACAAAGGCGGAGGTAGCGGTCCTGCTGCTGCGTTGTTGCCCTCCTACGGCCTCCTCCACGTCTCCTGATGTACTGGCCTGTCTCCTGGTAGCGCCTCCATGCTCTGGACACTACGCTGACAGACACAGCAAACCTTCTTGCCACAGCTCGCATTGATGTACCATCCTGGATGAGCTGCACTACCTGAGCCACTTGTGTGGGTTGTAGACTTCGTCTCATGCTACCACTAGAGTGAAAGCACCGCCAACATTCAAAAGTGACCAAAACATCAGCCAGAAAGCATAGGAACTGAGAAGTGGTCTGTGATACCACCTGCAGAACCACTCCTTTATTGGGGGTGTCTTGCTAATTGCCTATAATTTCCACCTGTTGTATATTCCATTTGCACAACAGCATGTGAAACTTATTGTCAATCAGTGTTGCTTCCTAAGTGGACAGTTTGATTTCACAGAAGTGTGATTGACTTGGAGTTACATTGTGTTGTTTAAGTGTTCCCTTTATTTTTTTGAGCAGTGTATATAATTTTTTTTTACTGAAATATCACATTTACATAAGTATTTAGACCCTTTACTCAGTAATTTGTTGAAGCACCTTTGGCAGAGATTACAGCCTCTAGGGTATGACGCTACAAGCTTAGCACACAGGTATATGGGGAGTTTCTCCCATTCTTCTCTGAAAATCCTCTCAAGTTATGTCAGGTTGGAAGGGGAGCATTGCTGCACAGCTATTTTCAGGTCTCTGGCTGGTCCACTCAAGGAGCTCTGGCTGGGCCACTCAAGGAGCTCTAGCTGGGCCACTCAAGGACATTCCATAATTACAAAGCGAAAAAAGTTTTTTATACATTTTATAAAATGTATTTATGTTCCAATTCAGCATCGTTCACACCCTTTTAAGCCTTAGCCCCAACCATCTCTTTAAGAACTCCCATGTAAACAAATGGCCAACCGTCAGCATGGTTAATCATGGTTAGGGAGGATAATATCTGTCTCTACACCAGTTAGAGGAGGAGGTGATTAACACTGTCTCTATACCAGGTAGAGGTGGTGATTAACACTGTCTCTATACCAGTTAGAGGAGGTGGTGATGAACACTGTCTCTATACCAGTTAGAGGAGGAGGAGGTGATTAACACTGTCTCTATACCAGGTAGAGGTGGTGATTAACACTGTCTCTATACCAGGTAGAGGTGGTGATTAACACTGTCTCTATACCAGTTAGAGGAGGAGGAGGTGATTAACACTGTCTCTATACCAGTTAGAGGAGGAGGTGGTGATTCACACTGTCTCTATACCAGTTAGAGGAGGAGGAGGTGATTAACACTGTCTCTATACCAGGTAGAGGAGGAGGTGATTAACACTGTCTCTATACCAGTTAGAGGAGGAGGTGATTAACACAGTCTCTATAACAGTTAGAGGAGGTGATTAACACTGTCTCTATACCAGTTAGAGGAGGAGGAGGTGATTAACACTGTCTCTATACCAGTTAGAGGAGGAGGAGGTGATTAACACTGTCTCTATACCAGTTAGAGGAGGAGGAGGTGATTAACACTGTCTCTATACCAGTTAGAGGAGGAGGTGGTGATTAACACTGTCTCTATACCAGTTAGAGGAGGAGGAGGTGATTAACACTGTCTCTATACCAGTTAGAGGAGGTGGTGATTAACACTGTCTCTATACCAGGTAGAGGAGGAGGTGGTGATTAACACTGTCTCTATACCAGTTAGAGGAGGTGGTGATTAACACTGTCTCTATACAAGTTAGAGGAGGAGGAGGTGATTAACACTGTCTCTATACCAGTTAGAGGAGAAGGGGGTGATTAACGCTGTCTCTATACCAATTAGAGGAGGAGCTGGTGATTAACACTGTCTCTATACCAGTTAGAGGATGAGGAGGTGATTAACACTGTCTCTATACCAGTTAGAGGAGGTGGTGATGAACACTGTCTCTATACCAGTTAGAGGAGGAGGAGGTGGTGATTAACACTGTCTCTATACCAGTTAGAGGAGGAGGAGGTGATTAACACTGTCTCTATACCAGTTAGAGGAGGAGGAGGTGATTAACACTGTCTCTATACCAGTTAGAGGAGGTGGAGGTGATTAATACTGTCTCTATACCAGTTAGAGGAGGAGGAGGTGATTAACACTGTCTCTATACCAGTTAGAGGAGGTGGTGATGAACACTGTCTCTATACCAGTTAGAGGAGGAGGAGGTGATTAACACTGTCTCTATACCAGTTAGAGGAGGAGGAGGTGATTAACACTGTCTCTATACCAGTTAGAGGAGGTGGTGATGAACACTGTCTCTATACCAGTTAGAGGAGGAGGAGGTGATTAACACTGTCTCTATACCAGTTAGAGGAGGAGGTGGTGATTAACACTGTCTCTATACCAGTTAGAGGAGGAGGAGGTGATTAACACTGTCTCTATACCAGGTAGAGGAGGAGGTGATTAACACTGTCTCTATACCAGTTAGAGGAGGAGGTGATTAACACAGTCTCTATACCAGTTAGAGGAGGAGGTGATTAACACTGTCTCTATACCAGTTAGAGGAGGATGAGGTGATTAACACTGTCTCTATACCAGTTAGAGGGGGGGGAGGTGATTAACACTGTCTCTATACCAGGTAGAGGAGGAGGAGGTGATTAACACTGTCTCTATACCAGTTAGAGGAGGAGGTGGTGATTAACACTGTCTCTATACCAGTTAGAGGAGGTGGTGATTAACACTGTCTCTATACCAGTTAGAGGAAGAGGAGGTGATTAACACTGTCTCTATACCAGTTAGAGGAGGAGGTGATTAACACTGTCTTTATACCAGTTAGAGGAGGAGGTGGTGATTAACACTGTCTCTATACCAGTTAGAGGAGGAGGTGGTGATTAACACTGTCTCTATACCAGTTAGAGGAGGAGGTGATTAACACAGTCTCTATACCAGTTAGAGGAGGTGGTGATTAACACTGTCTCCATACCAGTTAGAGGAGGTGGTGATTAACACTGTCTCTATACCAGGCAGAGGAGGAGGTGATTAACACTGTCTCTATACCAGGTAGAGGAGGAGGAGGTGGTGATTAACACTGTCTCTATACCAGTTAGAGGAGGAGGTGATTAACACTGTCTCTATACCAGGCAGAGGAGGAGGTGATTAA
Organism: Oncorhynchus clarkii lewisi; assembly: GCF_045791955.1. Taxonomy (NCBI): domain Eukaryota; kingdom Metazoa; phylum Chordata; class Actinopteri; order Salmoniformes; family Salmonidae; genus Oncorhynchus; species Oncorhynchus clarkii. The sequence continues at coordinate 96,417,074 of NC_092151.1, read as the reverse complement.
CACTGTCTCTACACCAGTTAGAGGAGGAGGAGTTGATTAACACTGTTTCTATACCAGTTAGAGGAGGAGGAGGTGATTAACACTGTCTCTATACCAGTTAGAGGAGGAGGAGGTGATTAACACTGTCTCTATACCAGTTAGAGGAGGATGTGATTAACACTGTCTCTATACCAGTTAGAGGAGGAGGAGGTGATTAACACTGTCTCTATACCAGGTAGAGGAGGTGGTGATTAACACTGTCTCTATACCAGGTAGAGGAGGAGGTGATTAACACTGTCTCTATACCAGGTAGAGGAGGAGGTGATTAACACTGTCTCTATACCAGGTAGAGGAGGAGGTGATTAACACTGTCTCTATACCAGTTAGAGGAGGTGGTGATTAACACTGTCTCTATACCAGTTAGAGGAGGAGGTGGTGATTAACACTGTCTCTATACCAGGTAGAGGAGGAGGAGGTGATTAACACTGTCTCTATACCAGTTAGAGGAGGAGGTGATTAACACTGTCTCTACACCAGTTAGAGGAGGTGGTGATTAACACTGTCTCTATACCAGTTAGAGGAGGTGGTGATTAACACTGTCTCTATACCAGTTAGAGGAGGAGGAGGTGATGAACACTGTCTCTATACCAGTTAGAGGAGGAGGTGATTAACACTGTCTCTATACCAGTTAGAGGAGGAGTAGGTGATTAACACTGTCTCTTTACCAGTTAGAGGAGGTGGTGATTAACCCTGTCTCTATACTAGGTAGAGGAGGAGGTGAAGACAGCTCAGAGAGTGAGCTGCAGTGCTGAGTTGGGTCATGTTTTTTAGCTGGGTCTTGTTTATTAGGTGGGTCATGTTCATTAGCTGGGTCATGTTTATTAGGTGGGTCATGTTCAATAGCTGGGTCATGTTTATTAGGTGGGTCATGTTCATTAGCTGGGTCATGTTTATTAGGTGGGTCATGTTCAATAGGTGGGCCATGCTCATTAGGTTACAGGGAATAACTAAGGGTTAATGGAGTCGGAGACGGAGGCTAAGTGCCAAATGGCACTCTATTCCCTATTTAGCGAACTACCTTTGGCCGGGGCATGTGGGGGCATAGGGAAAAGGGTGCCATTTAAGTCCCATGCTGAGAGACCAGATCGAGACATAATGAAGCCGAGGATCCTCTCTCTCTCTCTCTCTGTTGTCTCTGGCCTACAAGTGTTAATTATCTCGTAAATTAAATCAATCAATTAATCACAGTAAATTACAGTTGTAGCTAGAACTGCAAAGGGATTGTGGACTGAATACCAAGTTAAAACCAGAGGACAGATCACTGGAGGCTGCAGTAAATTAATTGATTCATTAGTCACACCACTACTTTTAGTCTGACAAATAAAGCTTACTTGGCCAAGTGCTAGTGTCACCACCGTCGTTTAAATAATCGGACCAAGGCGCAGCGTGAGTAGAGTTCCACATATTTATTACAGTGAAACTTCAAAACAACAAAGATTTAACAAAAGTGCAGTATGTAGCGCACATAGGCACTCATACAAACAATATCCCACATCGCAGGTGGGAAAAGGGACACACTAAGTATGATCCCCAATTAGAGGCAACGATCGTCAGCTGCCTCCAATTGGGAACCATACCCACACACCAACATAGAACTATAATAACTAGAAAAAAAACCTAGTCACGCTCTGACCTATTACACCATGGTGAACCCCCAGGGCGTGACAGCTAGTCTCTTCTGACAGCCTCTAGCCAAGCGCTAGTCTCTTCTGACAGCCTCTAGCCAAGCGCTAGTCTCTTCTGACAGCCTCTAGCCAAGCGCTAGTCTCTTCTGACAGCCTCTAGCCAAGCGCTAGTCTCTTCTGACAGCCTCTAGCCAAGCGCTAGTCTCTTCTGACAGCTTCTAGCCACGTGCTGGTCTCTTCTGACTACCTCTAGCCAAGCAAGTTTCTTCAGCCAGTCTAGCCAAGCATCTCATCTGACAACCCTACGGGCCCTGGGACTCTTATCTTATTATCCATTGACAAGACAGAATACCCCGGTATAGTCTTGGTTTACATCCCAAATGGCACTCTATTCCCTTTATAGTGCATGACTTTTGACCAGGGCCCATAGGGCACAATATAGGGGATAGTGTCTAACATGCCTACCACTTTGAAGATGCAATATATTTTTATTGTGAAAGAAAAAATAAATAAGACAAAAAAAAGAATACTTGAGCGTGCATTATTATTCACACCCCCAAAGTCAATACTTTGTAGAGCCACCTTTTGCAGCAATTACAGCTGCAAGTCTCTTGGGGTATGTCTCTATAAGCTTGGCACATCTAGCCACTGGGATTTTTGCACATTCTTCAAGGCAAAAATGCTCCAGCTCCTTCAAGTTGGATGGGTTCCGCTGGTGTACAGCAATCTTTAAGTCATACCACAGATTCTCAATTGGATTGAGGTCTGGGCGTTGACAAGGCCATTGACAAGATTTAAATGTTTTCTGTTAAACCACTCGAGTGTTTCTTTAGCAGCATGCTTAGGGTCATTGTCCTGCTGGAAGGTGAACCTCCGTCCCAGTCTCAAATCTCTGGAAGACTGACACAGGTTTCCCTCAAGAATTTCCCTGTATTTAGCGCCATCTATCATTCCTTAAATTCTGACCAGTTTCCCAGTCCCTGCCAATGAAAAACATCCCCACAGCATGATGCTGCCACCACCATGCTTCACTGTGGGGATGGTATTCTCGGGGTGATGAGAGGTGTTGGGTTTGCGCTAGACATAGCATTTTCCTTGTTGGCCAAAAAGCTAACTTTTAGTCTCATCTGACCAGAGTACCTTCTTCCATATGTTAGGGGAGTCTCCCACATGCCTTTTGGTGAACACCAAACGTGTTTGCTTATTTTGTTCTTTAAGGAACGGCTTTCTTATGGCCACTCTTCCGTAAAGCCCAGCTCTGTGGAGTGTACGGCTTAAAGTGGTCCTATGGACAGATACTCCAGTCTCCTCTGTGGAGCTTTGCAGCTTTTTCAGTGCTTTGTTTGATCTCTTTGCTGCCTCTCTGATTTTTGTTGCCTGGTCCGTGAGTTTTGGTGGGTGGCCCTCTCTTGACAGGTTTGTTGTGGTGCCATATTCTTTACATTTTTTAACAATGGATTTAAATGGTGCTCTGTGGGATGTTCAAAGTTTCAGATATTTTTTTATAACTCAACCCTGATCTGTACTTTTCCACAACTTTGTCCCTGACCTGTTTGGAGAGCTCCTTGGTCTTCATGGTATTGCTTGCTTGGTGGTGCCCCTTGCTTAGTGGTGTTGCAGACTCTGGGGCCTTTCAGAACAGGTGTGTATATACTGAGATCATGTGACACTTAGATTGCACACACGGGGACTTTATTTAACTAATTATGTGACTTCTGAAGGTACTTGGTTGCACCAGATCTTATTTAGGGGCTTCATAGCAAAGGGGGTGAATACATATGTAAAGGGGGTGAATACATATGTAAAGGGGGTGAATACATATGTAAAGGGGGTGAATACATATGTAAAGGGGGTGAATACATATGTAAAGGGGGTGAATACATATGTAAAGGGGGTGAATACATATGTAAAGGGGGTGAATACATATGTAAAGGGGGTGAATACATATGTAAAGGGGGTGAATACATATGTAAAGGGGGTGAATGCATATGTAAAGGGGGTGAATACATATGTAAAGGAGGTGAATACATATGTAAAGGGGGTGAATACATATGTAAAGGGGGTGAATACATATGTAAAGGGGGTGAATACATATGTAAAGGGGGTGAATACATATGTAAAGGGGGTGAATACATATGTAAAGGGGGTGAATACATATGTAAAGGGGGTGAATACATATGTAAAGGGGGTGAATGCATACGTAAAGGGGGTGAATACATATGTAAAGGGGGTGAATACATATGTAAAGGGGGTGAATACATATGTAAAGGGGGTGAATACATATGTAAAGGGGGTGAATACATATGTAAAGGGGGTGAATACATATGTTAAGGGGGTGAATACATATGTAAAGGGGGTGAATGCATATGTAAAGGGGGTGAATACATATGTAAAGGAGGTGAATACATATGTAAAGGGGGTGAATACATATGTAAAGGGGGTGAATACATATGTAAAGGGGGTGAATACATATGTAAAGGGGGTGAATACATATGTAAAGGGGGTGAATACATATGTAAAGGGGGTGAATACATATGTAAAGGGGGTGAATGCATATGTAAAGGGGGTGAATGCATACGTAAAGGGGGTGAATACATATGTAAAGGGGGTGAATACATATGTAAAGGGGGTGAATACATATGTAAAGGGGGTGAATACATATGTAAAGGGGGTGAATACATATGTAAAGGGGGTGAATACATATGTAAAGGGGGTGAATACATATGTAAAGGGGGTGAATACATACGTAAAGGGGGTGAATACATATGTAAAGGGGGTGAATACATATGTAAAGGGGGTGAATACATATGTAAAGGGGGTGAATACATATGTAAAGGGGGTGAATACATATGTAAAGGGGGTGAATACATATGTAAAGGGGGTGAATACATATGTAAAGGGGGTGAATACATATGTAAAGGGGGTGAATACATATGTAAAGGGGGTGAATACATATGTAAAGGGGGTGAATACATATGTAAAGGGGGTGAATACATATGTAAAGGGGGTGAATACATATGTAAAGGGGGTGAATACATATGTAAAGGGGGTGAATACATATGTAAAGGGGGTGAATACATATGTAAAGGGGGTGAATACATATGTAAAGGGGGTGAATACATATGTAAAGGGGGTGAATACATATGTAAAGGGGGTGAATACATATGTAAAGGAGGTGAATACATATGTAAAGGGGTGAATACATATGTAAAGGGGGTGAATACATATGTAAAGGGGTGAATACATATGTAAAGGGGGTGAATACATATGTAAAGGGGGTGAATACATATGTAAAGGGGGTGAATACATATGTAAAGGGGTGAATACATATGTAAAGGGGGTGAATACATATGTAAAGGGGTGAATACATATGTAAAGGGGGTGAATACATATGTAAAGGGGGTGAATACATATGTAAAGGGGGTGAATACATATGTAAAGGGGGTGAATACATATGTAAAGGGGGTGAATACATATGTAAAGGGGGTGAATACATATGTAAAGGGGTGAATACATATGTAAAGGGGGTGAATACATATGTAAAGGGGGTGAATACATATGTAAAGGGGTGAATACATATGTAAAGGGGGTGAATACATATGTAAAGGGGTGAATACATATGTAAAGGGGGTGAATACATATGTAAAGGGGGTGAATACATATGTAAAGGGGTGAATACATATGTAAAGGGGGTGAATACATATGTAAAGGGGTGAATACATATGTAAAGGGGGTGAATACATATGTAAAGGGGGTGAATACATATGTAAAGGGGGTGAATACATATGTAAAGGGGGTGAATACATATGTAAAGGGGTGAATACATATGTAAAGGGGGTGAATACATATGTAAAGGGGGTGAATACATATGTAAAGGGGTGAATACATATGTAAAGGGGGTGAATACATATGTAAAGGGGGTGAATACATATGTAAAGGGGGTGAATATATATGTAAAGGGGGTGAATACATATGTAAAGGGGGTGAATACATATGTAAAGGGGGTGAATACATATGTAAAGGGGTGAATACATATGTAAAGGGGGTGAATACATATGTAAAGGGGGTGAATACATATGTAAAGGGGGTGAATACATATGTAAGGGGGTGAATACATATGTAAAGGGGGTGAATACATATGTAAAGGGGGTGAATACATATGTAAAGGGGGTGAATACATATGTAAAGGGGGTGAATACATATGTAAGGGGGTGAATACATATGTAAAGGGGGTGAATACATATGTAAAGGGGGTGAATACATATGTAAAGGGGGTGAATACATATGTAAGGGGGTGAATACATATGTAAAGGGGGTGAATACATATGTAAAGGGGGTGAATACATATGTAAAGGGGGTGAATACATATGTAAGGGGGTGAATACATATGTAAAGGGGGTGAATACATATGTAAAGGGGGTGAATACATATGTAAAGGGGGTGAATACATATGTAAAGGGGGTGAATACATATGTAAGGGGGTGAATACATATGTAAAGGGGGTGAATACATATGTAAAGGGGGTGAATACATATGTAAAGGGGGTGAATACATATGTAAAGGGGGTGAATACATATGTAAGGGGGTGAATACATATGTAAAGGGGGTGAATACATATGTAAAGGGGGTGAATACATATGTAAAGGGGGTGAATACATATGTAAGGGGGTGAATACATATGTAAAGGGGGTGAATACATATGTAAAGGGGGTGAATACATATGTAAAGGGGGTGAATACATATGTAAAGGGGTGAATACATATGTAAAGGGGGTGAATACATATGTAAAGGGGGTGAATACATATGTAAAGGGGGTGAATACATATGTAAGGGGGTGAATACATATGTAAAGGGGGTGAATACATATGTAAGGGGGTGAATACATATGTAAAGGGGGTGAATACATATGTAAAGGGGGTGAATACATATGTAAAGGGGGTGAATACATATGTAAAGGGGTGAATACATATGTAAAGGGGGTGAATACATATGTAAAGGGGGTGAATACATATGTAAAGGGGGTGAATACATATGTAAAGGGGGTGAATACATATGTAAAGGGGGTGAATACATATGTAAAGGGGGTGAATACATATGTAAAGGGGGTGAATACATATGTAAGGGGGTGAATACATATGTAAAGGGGGTGAATACATATGTAAAGGGGGTGAATACATATGTAAAGGGGGTGAATACATATGTAAAGGGGTGAATACATATGTAAAGGGGGTGAATACATATGTAAAGGGGGTGAATACATATGTAAAGGGGGTGAATACATATGTAAGGGGGTGAATACATATGTAAGGGGGTGAATACATATGTAAAGGGGGTGAATACATATGTAAGGGGGTGAATACATATGTAAAGGGGGTGAATACATATGTAAAGGGGGTGAATACATATGTAAAGGGGGTGAATACATATGTAAAGGGGGTGAATACATATGTAAAGGGGGTGAATACATATGTAAGGGGGTGAATACATATGTAAAGGGGGTGAATACATATGTAAAGGGGGTGAATACATATGTAAAGGGGGTGAATACATATGTAAAGGGGTGAATACATATGTAAAGGGGGTGAATACATATGTAAAGGGGGTGAATACATATGTAAAGGGGGTGAATACATATGTAAGGGGGTGAATACATATGTAAAGGGGGTGAATACATATGTAAGGGGGTGAATACATATGTAAAGGGGGTGAATACATATGTAAAGGGGGTGAATACATATGTAAAGGGGGTGAATACATATGTAAAGGGGTGAATACATATGTAAAGGGGGTGAATACATATGTAAAGGGGGTGAATACATATGTAAAGGGGGTGAATACATATGTAAAGGGGGTGAATACATATGTAAAGGGGGTGAATACATATGTAAAGGGGGTGAATACATATGTAAAGGGGGTGAATACATATGTAAGGGGGTGAATACATATGTAAAGGGGGTGAATACATATGTAAAGGGGGTGAATACATATGTAAAGGGGGTGAATACATATGTAAAGGGGTGAATACATATGTAAAGGGGGTGAATACATATGTAAAGGGGGTGAATACATATGTAAAGGGGGTGAATACATATGTAAGGGGGTGAATACATATGTAAAGGGGGTGAATACATATGTAAGGGGGTGAATACATATGTAAAGGGGGTGAATACATATGTAAAGGGGGTGAATACATATGTAAAGGGGGTGAATACATATGTAAAGGGGGTGAATACATATGTAAAGGGGGTGAATACATATGTAAAGGGGTGAATACATATGTAAAGGGGGTGAATACATACGTAAAGGGGGTGAATACATATGTAAAGGGGGTGAATACATATGTAAGGGGGTGAATACATATGTAAAGGGGGTGAATACATATGTAAAGGGGGTGAATACATACGTAAAGGGGGTGAATACATATGTAAAGGGGGTGAATACATATGTAAAGGGGGTGAATACATATGTAAAGGGGGTGAATACATATGTAAAGGGGGTGAATACATATGTAAAGGGGGTGAATACATATGTAAAGGGGGTGAATACATATGTAAAGGGGGTGAATACATATGTAAAGGGGGTGAATACATATGTAAAGGGGGTGAATACATATGTAAAGGGGGTGAATACATATGTAAGGGGGTGAATACATATGTAAAGGGGGTGAATACATATGTAAAGGGGGTGAATACATATGTAAAGGGGTGAATACATATGTAAAGGGGGTGAATACATATGTAAAGGGGGTGAATACATATGTAAAGGGGGTGAATACATATGTAAAGGGGGTGAATACATATGTAAAGGGGGTGAATACATATGTAAAGGGGGTGAATACATATGTAAAGGGGGTGAATACATATGTAAAGGGGTGAATACATATGTAAAGGGGTGAATACATATGTAAAGGGGGTGAATACATATGTAAAGGGGTGAATACATATGTAAAGGGGTGAATACATATGTAAAGGGGTGAATACATATGTAAAGGGGGTGAATACATATGTAAGGGGGTGAATACATATGTAAAGGGGGTGAATACATATGTAAAGGGGGTGAATACATATGTAAAGGGGGTGAATACATATGTAAAGGGGGTGAATACATATGTAAAGGGGGTGAATACATATGTAAAGGGGGTGAATACATATGTAAAGGGGGTGAATACATATGTAAAGGGGTGAATACATATGTAAAGGGGTGAATACATATGTAAAGGGGTGAATACATATGTAAAGGGGTGAATACATATGTAAAGGGGTGAATACATATGTAAAGGGGTGAATACATATGTAAAGGGGGTGAATACATATGTAAAGGGGGTGAATACATATGTAAAGGGGGTGAATACATATGTAAAGGGGGTGAATACATATGTAAAGGGGGTGAATATGTAAAGGGGGTGAATATATATGTAAAGGGGGTGAATACATATGTAAAGGGGGTGAATACATATGTAAAGGAGGTGAATACATATGTAAAGGAGGTGAATACATATGTAAAGGGGGTGAATACATATGTAAAGGGGGTGAATACATATGTAAAGGGGGTGAATACATATGTAAAGGGGGTGAATACATATGTAAAGGGGTGAATACATATGTAAAGGGGGTGAATACATATGTAAAGGGGGTGAATACATATGTAAAGGGGTGAATACATATGTAAAGGGGTGAATACATATGTAAAGGGGGTGAATACATATGTAAAGGGGTGAATACATATGTAAAGGGGTGAATACATATGTAAAGGGGTGAATACATATGTAAAGGGGTGAATACATATGTAAAGGGGTGAATACATATGTAAAGGGGTGAATACATATGTAAAGGGGTGAATACATATGTAAAGGGGGTGAATACATATGTAAAGGGGTGAATACATATGTAAAGGGGTGAATACATATGTAAAGGGGTGAATACATATGTAAAGGGGTGAATACATATGTAAAGGGGTGAATACATATGTAAAGGGGGTGAATACATATGTAAAGGGGGTGAATACATATGTAAAGGGGTGAATACATATGTAAAGGGGGTGAATACATATGTAAAGGGGGTGAATACATATGTAAAGGGGTGAATACATATGTAAAGGGGTTGAATACATATGTAAAGGGGGTGAATACATATGTAAAGGGGGTGAATACATATGTAAAGGGGGTGAATACATATGTAAAGGGGGTGAATATATATGTAAAGGGGGTGAATACATACGTAAAGGGGGTCAATATATATGTAAAGGGGGTGAATACATACGTAAAGGGGGTGAATACATATGTAAAGGGGTGAATACATATGTAAAGGGGGTGAATACATATGTAAAGGGGGTGAATACATATGTAAAGGGGTGAATACATATGTAAAGGGGGTGAATACATATGTAAAGGGGGTGAATATATATGTAAAGGGGGTGAATACATATGTAAAGGGGGTGAATACATATGTAAAGGGGGTGAATACATATGTACAGGGGGTGAATACATATGTAAAGGGGGTGAATACATATGTAAAGGGGGTGAATACATATGTAAAGGGGGTGAATATATATGTAAAGGGGGTGAATACATACGTAAAGGGGGTGAATATATATGTAAAGGGGGTGAATACATACGTAAAGGGGGTGAATACATTTGTAACGGGGTGAATACATATGTAAAGGGGGTGAATACATATGTAAAGGGGGTGAATACATATGTAAAGGGGTGAATACATATGTAAAGGGGGTGAATACATACGTAAAGGGGGTGAATACATATGTAAAGGGGTGAATACATATGTAAAGGGGGTGAATACAAATGTAAAGGGGGTGAATACATATGTAAAGGGGGTGAATACATACGTAAAGGGGGTGAATACATATGTAAAGGGGGTGAATACATATGTAAAGGGGGTGAATACATATGTAAAGGGGGTGAATACATACGTAAAGGGGGTGAATACATATGTAAAGGGGTGAATACATATGTAAAGGGGGTGAATACATATGTAAAGGGGTGAATACATATGTAAAGGGGTGAATACATATGTAAAGGGGGTGAATACATATGTAAAGGGGGTGAATACATATGTAAAGGGGTGAATACATATGTAAAGGGGTGAATACATATGTAAAGGGGGTGAATACATACGTAAAGGGGGTGAATACATATGTAAAGGGGTGAATACATACGTAAAGGGGGTGAATACATATGTAAAGGGGGTGAATACATATGTAAAGGGGTGAATACATACGTAAAGGGGGTGAATACATATGTAAAGGGGTGAATACATACGTAAAGGGGGTGAATACATACGTAAAGGGGGTGAATACATATGTAAAGGGGTGAATACATACGTAAAGGGGGTGAATAAATATGTAAAGGGGTGAATACATATGTAAAGGCGGTGAATACATATGTAAAGGGGGTGAATACATATGTAAAGGGGGTGGATACATATGTAAAGGAGGTGAAGACATATGTAAAGGGGGTGAATACATATGTAAAGGGGGTGAATACATATGTAAAGGGGGTGAATACATATGTAAAGGGGGTGAATACATATGTAAAGGGGGTGAATATATATGTAAAGGGGGTGAATACATACGTAAAGGGGGTGAATATATATGTAAAGGGGGTGAATACATACGTAAAGGGGGTGAATACATATGTAAAGGGGTGAATACATATGTAAAGGGGGTGAATACATATGTAAAGGGGGTGAATACATATGTAAAGGGGTGAATACATATGTAAAGGGGGTGAATACATACGTAAAGGGGGTGAATACATATGTAAAGGGGTGAATACATATGTAAAGGGGGTGAATACAAATGTAAAGGGGGTGAATACATATGTAAAGGGGGTGAATACATACGTAAAGGGGGTGAATACATATGTAAAGGGGGTGAATACATATGTAAAGGGGGTGAATACATATGTAAAGGGGGTGAATACATACGTAAAGGGGGTGAATACATATGTAAAGGGGTGAATACATATGTAAAGGGGGTGAATACATATGTAAAGGGGTGAATACATATGTAAAGGGGTGAATACATATGTAAAGGGGGTGAATACATATGTAAAGGGGGTGAATACATATGTAAAGGGGTGAATACATATGTAAAGGGGTGAATACATATGTAAAGGGGGTGAATACATACGTAAAGGGGGTGAATACATATGTAAAGGGGTGAATACATACGTAAAGGGGGTGAATACATATGTAAAGGGGGTGAATACATATGTAAAGGGGGTGAATACATATGTAAAGGGGTGAATACATATGTAAAGGGGTGAATACATATGTAAAGGGGGTGAATACATACGTAAAGGGGGTGAATACATATGTAAAGGGGTGAATACATACGTAAAGGGGGTGAATACATATGTAAAGGGGGTGAATACATATGTAAAGGGGTGAATACATACGTAAAGGGGGTGAATACATATGTAAAGGGGTGAATACATACGTAAAGGGGGTGAATACATACGTAAAGGGGGTGAATACATATGTAAAGGGGTGAATACATACGTAAAGGGGGTGAATACATATGTAAAGGGGTGAATACATATGTAAAGGAGGTGAATACATATGTAAAGGGGGTGAATACATATGTAAAGGGGTGAATACATATGTAAAGGGGGTGAATACATATGTAAAGGGTGTGAATACATACGTAAAGGGGGTGAATACATACGTAAAGGGGGTGAATACATATGTAAAGGGGTGAATACATACGTAAAGGGGGTGAATACATATGTAAAGGGGTGAATACATATGTAAAGGAGGTGAATACATATGTAAAGGGGGTGAATACATATGTAAAGGGGTGAATACATATGTAAAGGAGGTGAATACATATGTAAAGGGGGTGAATACATATGTAAAGGGGTGAATACATATGTAAAGGGGGTGAATACATATGTAAAGGGGGTGAATACATATGTAAAGGGGGTGAATACATACGTAAAGGGGGTGAATACATATGTAAAGGGGTGAATACATATGTAAAGGAGGTGAATACATATGTAAAGGGGGTGAATACATATGTAAAGGGGTGAATACATATGTAAAGGGGGTGAATACATATGTAAAGGGGGTGAATACATATGTAAAGGGGTGAATACATATGTAAAGGAGGTGAATACATATGTAAAGGGGGTGAATACATATGTAAAGGGGTGAATACATATGTAAAGGGGGTGAATACATATGTAAAGGGGTGAATACATATGTAAAGGGGGTGAATACATATGTAAAGGGGTGAATACATATGTAAAGGGGGTGAATACATATGTAAAGGGGTGAATACATATGTAAAGGGGTGAATACATATGTAAAGGGGGTGAATACATATGTAAAGGGGGTGAATACATATGTAAAGGGGTGAATACATATGTAAAGGGGGTGAATACATATGTAAAGGGGGTGAATACATATGTAAAGGGGGTGAATACATATGTAAAGGGGGTGAATACATATGTAAAGGGGGTGAATACATATGTAAAGGGGGTGAATACATATGTAAAGGGGGTGAATACATATGTAAAGGGGGTGAATACATTTTTATTTATTTTTTCATTTCACTTCACCAATTTAGACTATTTTTGTATGTCCATTACATATAAGGCCCTGCCCCGCCCCCCTTTCGGAAAAGCTGACCACGACTCCATTTTGTTGATCCCTGCCTACAGACAGAAACTAAAACAAGAGGCTCCCACGCTGAGGTCTGTCCAACGCTGGTCCGACCAAGCTGACTCCACACTCCAAGACTGCTTCCATCACGTGGACTGGGACATGTTTCATATTGCGTCAGATAACAACATTGACGAATACGCTGATTCGGTGTGCGAGTTCATTAGAACGTGCGTTGAAGATGTCGTTCCCATAGCAACGATTAAAACATTCCCTAACCAGAAACCATGGATTGATGGCAGCATTCGCGTGAAACTGAAAGCGCGAACCACTGCTTTTAATCAGGGCAAGGTGTCTGGTAACATGACCGAATACAAACAGTGCAGCTATTCCCTCCGCAAGGCTATCAAACAAGCTAAGCGTCAGTACAGAGACAAAGTAGAATCTCAATTCAACGGTTCAGACACAAGAGGCATGTGGCAGGGTCTACAGTCAATCACGGACTACAGGAAGAAATCCAGCCCAGTCACGGACCAGGATGTCCTGCTCCCAGGCAGACTAAATAACTTTTTTGCCCGCTTTGAGGACAATACAGTGCCACTGACACGGCCTGCAACGAAAACATGCGGTCTCTCCTTCACTGCAGCCGAGGTGAGTAAGACATTTAAACGTGTTAACCCTCGCAAGGCTGCAGGCCCAGAAGGCATCCCCAGCCGCGCCCTCAGAGCATGCGCAGACCAGCTGGCCGGTGTGTTTACGGACATATTCAATCAATCTCTATACCAGTCTGCTGTTCCCACATGCTTCAAGAGGGCCACCATTGTTCCTGTTCCCAAGAAAGCTAAGGTAACTGAGCTAAACGACTACCGCCCCGTAGCACTCACTTCCGTCATCATGAAGTGCTTTGAGAGACTAGTCAAGGACCATATCACCTCCACCCTACCTGACACCCTAGACCCACTCCAATTTGCTTACCGCCCAAATAGGTCCACAGACGATGCAATCTCAACCACACTGCACATTGCCCTAACCCATCTGGACAAGAGGAATACCTATGTGAGAATGCTGTTCATTGACTACAGCTCAGCATTCAACACCATAGTACCCTCCAAGCTCGTCATCAAGCTCGAGACCCTGGGTCTCGACCCCGCCCTGTGCAACTGGGTACTGGACTTCCTGACGGGCCGCCCCCAGGTGGTGAGGGTAGGCAACAACATCTCCTCCCCGCTGATCCTCAACACTGGGGCCCCACAAGGGTGCGTTCTGAGCCCTCTCCTGTACTCCCTGTTCACCCACGACTGCGTGGCCACGCACGCCTCCAACTCAATCATCAAGTTTGCGGACGACACAACAGTGGTAGGCTTGATTACCAACAACGACGAGACGGCCTACAGGGAGGAGGTGAGGGCCCTCGGAGTGTGGTGTCAGGAAAATAACCTCACACTCAACGTCAACAAAACTAAGGAGATGATTGTGGACTTCAGGAAACAGCAGAGGGAACACCCCCCTATCCACATCGATGGAACAGTAGTGGAGAGGGTAGCAAGTTTTAAGTTCCTCGGCATACACATCACAGACAAACTGAATTGGTCCACTCACACAGACAGCATTGTGAAGAAGGCGCAGCAGCGCCTCTTCAACCTCAGGAGGCTGAAGAAATTCGGCTTGTCACCAAAAGCACTCACAAACTTCTACAGATGCACAATCGAGAGCATCCTGGCAGGCTGTATCACCGCCTGGTTCGGCAACTGCTCCGCCCTCAACCGTAAGGCTCTCCAGAGGGTAGTGAGGTCTGCACAACGCATCACCGGGGGCAAACTACCTGCCCTCCAGGACACCTACACAACCCGATGTCACAGGAAGGCCATAAAGATCATCAAGGACATCAACCACCCGAGCCACTGCCTGTTCACCCCGCTATCATCCAGAAGGCGAGGTCAGTACAGGTGCATCAAAGCTGGAAACCGAGAGACTGAAAAACAGCTTCTATCTCAAGGCCATCAGACTGTTAAACAGCCACCACTAACATGAAATGGCTGCTGCCAACACACTGACACTGACTCAACTCCAGCCACTTTAATAATGGGAATTGATGGGAAATGATGTAAATATATCACTAGCCACTTTAAACAATGCTACATTATATAATGTTACTTACCCTACATTATTCATCTCATATGCATACGTATATACTGTACTCTATATCATCGACTGTATCCTTATGTAATACATGTATCTCTAGCCACTTTAACTATGCCACTTTGTTTACATACTCATCTCATATGTATATACTGTACTCGATACCATCTACTGTATCTTGACTATGCTGCTCTGTACCATCACTCATTCATATATCCTTATGTACATATTCTTTATCCCCTCACACTGTGTACAAGACAGTAGTTTTGGAATTGTTAGTTAGATTACTTGTTGGTTATTACTGCATTGTCGGAACTAGAAGCACAAGCATTTCGCTACACTCGCATTAACATCTGCTAACCATGTGTATGTGACAAATAAAATTTGATTTGATTTGAATAAAATTTGATTTGATTTGATTTGATTTTGATTTAATTGGCTTATAGAGAGCAGAGAGAATGCTTGGAGAAAGTGATTGGTTAATTTACAAAGTCACATGACATATCAAATGTTTTTTGTCAAATGTGCCGAATACAACAAGTGAAGACCTTACCGTGAAATGCTTACTTACAAGCCCTTTAACAACAGTGCAGTTCAAGAGTTAAGAAAATATTCATATTTAATCTGATCACCTGACAACGACGAGACAGCCTAGAAGGTCAGAGAACTGGCAGTGTGGTGCCAGGACAACAACCTCTCCCTCAATCTGAGCAAGACAAAGGAGCTGATCGTGGACTACATGAAAAGGCATACCGAACAGGCCTCCATTAACATCAATGGAGCTGAAGTGGAGCGGGTCGAAAGTTTCAAGTTCCTTGGCGTCCACATCACCAACAAACTATCATGGTCCAAACACACCAAGACAGTCGTGAAGAGGGCACAACAAAACCTTTCCCCCCTTTGGAGAAAAGATTTGGCATGGGTCCCCATATCCTCAAAAAGTTCTACAGCTGCACCATCGAGAGCATCCTGACCAGTCACCGCCTGGTATGGCAACTGTTCAACATCTAACCATAAGGCGTTACAGAGGGTAATGTGTACGGCCCAGTACATCACTGGGGCCAAGCTTCCTGCAATCCAGTACCTATATAATAGGCGGTGTCAAAAGAGAGCCCATAAAATTGTCAGAGACTCCAATCACCCAAGTCATAGACTGTTTTCTCTGCTACCGCAGGTCAAGCGGTACCAGAGCGCCAAGTCTAGGTCCAAGAGGCTCCTTAACAGCTTCTACCCCCAAGCCATAAGACTGCTGAATAATTAATCAAATGGCCACCGGGCTATTACACCGGGCTTCCATTTGTTTTGTACACTGCTGTTACTTGCTGTTAATTATCTATGCATAGTCACTTTACCCCAACCTACGTGTACAAATTACCTCGACTAACCTGTACCCCCGCACATTGACTCGGTTCCGGTACCCCGTGTATATAGCTTCGTTATTGTTATGTCATTTTATTGTGTTAGTTTATATTTATTGTGTTAGTTTTTATAGGATATCCCTACCGGCCAAACCCTCCCTAACCTGGACGACACTAGGCCAATTGTGCATCGCCCCAGCGGCCGGCTGCGACAGAGACTCTCGAACCCAGAGTCTCTGGTGGCACAGCTTGCACTGTGATGCAGTGCCTTAGACCACTGTGCCACCCGGGAGGCATGAGAGTTACTTTTCTAAAAGAACACAGAGCATTTTCATTAATGGAAACCTCTCTAATGCAAATTGTGTTGAATGTGGCGTACCGCAGGGAAGCCGGCTTGGACCATTATTGATTTGTTTTTACTAATGACCTTCCACAGACCCTGACCTTCACAGCATTGGGATAGAGGTACAGATGCACAGGAGAAGCATCACGTGTGTGTGTGTGTGTGTGTGTGTGTGTGTGTGTGTGTGTGTGTGTGTGTGTGTGTGTGTGTGTGTGTGTGTGTGTGTGTGTGTGTGTGTGTGTGTGTGTGTGTGTGTGTGTAGGTGTGTGTGTGTGTGTGTGTGTGATAATAGCAGATCCGTAATGCCAGATGTATTTACTGAGGAGTCTTATTAACTTACAGCTTCCAAACTTAAGAGGACAGGCGTGGGCATCCATGGGGAAGTCCTCTAACTGCATGGGGCATTCTGCTGAGATGGTTAACCTGGAGAGACATCAGAGATTAGAAATTATATTGTGATCGTGATTCATTACAATTATTAACCTTTCTGGCGCAGGGTTTCCGCTAGCGACCCACCATGACAACATCCGGTGAAATTGCAGAGCGCCAGATTCAAAATACAGAAATAGTCATAATAAACATTCATAAAATATACAAGTGTTATACATCGGCTAAAAGATGAACTTCTTGTTAATCCAGCCGGTTTGTCAGATTTCAAATAGGATTTACTGTGAAAGCATACCATGCGATTATCTGAGGCCCCGCATACAAAACCATGAAAAACATTTTCCAACCAAACAGATGCATCACAAAAGTCAGAAATAGCGATAAAATAAATAAAATAAATCGCTTACCTTTGAAGATCTTCATCTTTCCGCAATCCCAAAGGTCTCAGTTACACAATGAATGGTTGTTGTTTTTTCCGATAAAGTCCTTCTTTATATCCCAAAATTGTCCGTTTGTTTGGCGCATTTGATTCAGAAATACACTGGTTCCAACTCGCCTAACATGCCTACAAAGGATCTAATAAGTTATCTGTAAACTTGGTCCAAACATTTCAAACAACGTTTCTAATCCAACCTCAGGTACCCTAAAATGTAAATAATCGATAAGACGTTTCCAATACCGGAGGAAAACAACAAGGAGGTCTCATTCACACGCACCAACAGACTAGAGTCCACCTGAGTGACACTTAGAAAGAAAATTATTTTTTCTACAAAAAAAAGACTGTTGACATCTAGTGGAAGCCATAGGAACTGCAATCTGGGTCCTAATAATTCCGCTTCTCCATTGAAAAGAATTGGAATGACCTCAACAACAAAAAAATCCTGGATGGATTGTCCTCAGGGTTTTGCCTGCCAAAATCAGTTCTGTTATACTCACAGACATTATTTTAACAGTTTTAGAAACTTTAGAGTGTTTTCTATCCAATACTACCATGCATATGCATATCCTAGGTTCCGGGCCTGAGTAACAGGCAGTTTACTTTGGGCACCTCAGTCACCCAAACTTCTGAATACTGCCCTCTAAGAAGTTCTAAATAATCATCATATCATCAGTTGCTCAACTCCATTTCACCAATGATTCCATTACTATGTCAGAGCACGGTGTTAATAGACAAATTGCCGTGTTACTACAAAACCAGAAGAGCAATTTATGCTTTGACATGATTAACCTAGAGAAGTTACAAGACAACATCATGATTATTTTACAATTCATCATCGTCATCACTATTACATTTTTTATGATAACATTCAACCATTTAGATTTAGATCACAATGTGTGATATTATAGAGAAACAGGAACAAAATCCTGCATTATTTGCTATAAGAGGTCAAAACATTTACATCATGGAAACTTCTTGCGTCTTCTGTTAATAAGAATATTTAGAGATAACAAAGAGACGTTCATTGCCCGAGAAGTTTGTGCCATTTAACACTATAAACCAAATATAGGGCCCTTTAACCCTATAAAGACTCCACAAGTGGTCTCCTGATGTAGTTTAAGTGTTGTTGTGGACTTACAACATCCAATATTAGTTGGTTTTTTAAGTGTGATTTTGAGAGCAAAAACATGAAAACAAATGGGAAAAACAGAAAACTGGAAGAAACACATTTTAGCTAAAATACAGCTCTTCTCTCTTTTCTCTCTCTACCTCTTTATCCCTGTCTATCTCTGTCATTTGCTCACTCAATAAATCATAGGTGGATTTGAGTTGGAATGCCATGTGATCTCATGGGAACAGCATTCCAAGAGCTGTATCAAAACAGCGTAACAGTATCCCATCTGAAAACTGGTGATCCTAGACTGCCATCTACTGGAGATAGTTCATCATCATCATCACCTGGCTTTCCAAAAGCGGTCCACTAAGATCTGCATCAGCATTATTTAGTCTACCAGCTCCTACATCCGATGGTATATACAGGTATGTCTCTGTTCATAATGTGGTCCAATCAAATACAACAATGTTCCCCAGCCCATATATGAACATTTTGTTCAAATAAATCTTAAAATGTAATCGGACATCGATCATTTGTGGTTTTAAACTAAGTTCCCTTTGTAAAACATTGGAGTAAGAATCCCCACAGGAAGTAGAGGAGAGGACACACGTCTGGTAAATTAAGTATTTGCTCAGATATTGAGCCGACGCGTTGATTGGTTCTTTCAAACGTAATTTTTTTCCCTTGAGGAAGCGGGGGCTCAGGAGGTGTGAGGAAGCGGGGGCTCAGGAGGTGTGAGGCTGTGCTTGTGGGTGTTTGAGTTTGAGTGACAAGGGCACGGAGGGGGCGGGTGCTCAGGGTGTGTGTGGCTGTGGGTGTTTGAGTTTGAGTGAGAAAGGCATAGAGGAGAAACAACCAGTAAAAGCACAGTGCCCTTCATTATCAATACACATCAAAACATTATTTCCAGAATCTAGGTGTTTGCCAGACTAAATAAGAGCACACCTCCTCAATCTATTGTCCTACACCTCCCTCTAGTGGACTACACAGGAACTACACATCTGGTGGTCTACACAGGAACTACACCTCCCTCTGGTGGGCTACACAGGAACTACACCTTCATCTGGTGGACTACACAGGAACTACACCTCCCTCTGGTGGACTACACAGGAACTACACCTCCCTCTGGTGGACTACACAGGAACTACACCTCCCTCTGGTGGACTACACAGGAACTACACCTCCCTCTGTTGGACTACACAGGAACTACACCTCCCTCTGGTGGGCTACACAGGAACTACACCTCCCTCTGGTGGGCTACACAGGAACTACACCTCCCTCTGGTGGCTACACAGGAACATAACAACTGGAAGAATGTATCTTATGATGTAAAAAGACACAGAACACTGGTAAGGCAAAACAATGGACAGGCTATTCCAAGTGATTTGAGTGGGTGCAGTTGCATGATACCCAACCACAGAAATATTGCTGTTTTCAGAAAATAGGCATTGTAACTCACTGATTAGTCTTTCAATAATTAAACACGTCAATGATTCCCTCTTAGGAATGTCTCTGAAGCAAAACTTAGGGCTCTATTTTAACAAACCTAACGCCATGGGTGCTATAGGTTCAGGGATGTGTCAGAAATAGTTTTGCTATTTTCACAACCAGAATTATGGGCGCAGTAGCTGGAAGTGGTGCGAAAGGGCTGGGGTTTGATGAATAAACAAGTTGGAGGTGTGTCAAGGCTAGACCCCTCACTAGCCAATCAGAACGTGCTCCATGGCTAAATATGTGGTTGTTTCAAGTTGTGTATTTACAGTCTTTTATGTATTTCATTGTCATCAACTCCAATTTGATTGTTAGTCAGATATAGCCTAGTTTGTCAAATAGCCTGCAGAAAACAAAATAATAAAATGTAGGCCTATCCCATCTTTGCTAAATATGTTGAACATATTTGCAGTCCACATTGTATTAATTAAAAGCATGGCTTCAATAAGGGAATATATTGTTTAACATTCACACTGCTATAGGGGCTAGGCCTACTGTAGGCCTATATGTCTGAGCCATGTTTATTCAGAAAGTATTCAGACCTCTTGACTTTTTCCACATGTTGTTAATTTACAGCAATTTTCTAAAATGGATTCAGTTCATTTGTTTCCTCGTCAATCTAAACACAATGACAAAGTAAAAACAGTTTATAGAAATGTTTGCAAATGTATATATAGATTTTTTTAAATACCTTATTTAAATAAGTATTCAGACCCTTTGCTATGAGACTCGAAATTGAGCTCAGGTGCATCTTGTTTCCATTGATCATCCAACTTGATTGGAGTCCACCTGTGGTAAATTCAAATTCACCTGTTTATATAACGTCCCACAGTTGACGGTGCATGTCAGAGCAAAAATTAAACTATGAGCTTGAAGGAATTGTCTGTAGAGCTCTGTGACAGGATTGTGTCGAGGCACAGATCTGGGGAAGGGTATCAAAACATTTCTGCAGCATTGAAGGTCCCCAAGAACACAGTGGCCTCCACTTGGAACCACCAAGACTCTTCCTAGAGCTGGTCGCCCGGCCAAACTGAGCAATCGATGGGAGAAGGGAGGAAGATGACCAAGAACCTGGTGGTCATTCGGACAGAGCTTCAAAGTTCTTCTGTGGATATGGGAGAAACTTCCAGAAGAACAACCATCTCTGCAGCACTAAACTAATCTGGCCTTTACTGTAGTGGCCAGACAGAAGCCACTCTTCAGTAAAAGGCACATGACAGCCAGCTTGGAGTTTGCTAAAAGGCATCTGAAAACTCTCAGACCATGACAAACCAGATTCTCTGGTCTGATGAAACCAAGATTGAACTCTTTGGTCTGAATGCCAAGTGACACGTCTGGAGGAAACCTGGCACCATCCCTACGGTGAATCATGGTGGTGGCAGCATCATGCTGTGGGGATGTTTTTCAGAGGCAGGGACTGGAAGACTAGTCAGGAAAGATCTTTACAGGGAAAGATGAATGGCGCAAAGAACAGAGAGATACTTGATGAAAACCTGCTCCAGAGCTCTCAGGACCTTAGACTGTGGCGAAGGTTCACCTTCTAACAGGACACCGACCCTAAGCACACAGCCAAGGAGGAGTGGCTTCGGGACAAGTCTTTGAATGTACTTGAGTGGCCCAGCCAGAGACCAGATTTGAACCCGATCTAACATCTCTGGAGAGACCTGAAAATAGCTGTGCAGTAACGCTCCCCATCCAACCTGACAGAGCTTGAGAGGATCTGCAGAGAAGAATGGGAAAAACTCCCCCAATACAGGTGTGCCAAGCTTGTAGCATCATATCCAAGAAGACTCAAGGCTGTAATCACTGCCAAAGGTGCAACAACAAAGTACTGAGTAAAGGGTCTGAATACTTATGTAAATGTGATATTTCAGTTTAACAAATAAATTCAAAAATTCAAAAAATCTATTTTTGCTTCGTCATTATGGGGTATTGTGTGTAAATTGATGAGTGATTTTATTTTTATTTTTATATATTCTAGAAAAAGTCTATAAAGTAACAAAATGTGGAAAAACTCAAGAGAGCTGAATAGTTTCTGAATCCACTGTACCTTTTTTTAAAACATTATTTATTTAACCTTTATTTAACTAGGCAAGTCAGTTAAAAACAAATTCTTATTTTCAATCACAGCCTAGGAACAGTGGGTTCAGGGGCCTTGTTCAGGGGAACGGTGGGTTAACTGGTCTAGGAACAGCGGGTTAACTGCCTTGTTCAGGGGAACGGTGGGTTAACTGGTCTAGGAACAGCGGGTTAACTGCCTTGTTTAGGGGAACAGTGGGTTAACTGCCTTGTTTAGGGGAACAGTGGGTTAACTGCCTTGTTTAGGGGAACAGTGGGTTAACTGCCTTGTTCAGGGGAACAGTGGGTTAACTGCCTTGTTCAGGGGAACAGTGGGTTAACTGGCCTAGGAACAGTGGGTTAACTGCCTGTTCAGGGGAACAGTGGGTTAACTGGTCTAGGAACAGCGGGTTAACTGCCTTGTTCAGGGGAACAGTGGGTTAACTGCCATGTTCAGGGGAACAGTGGGTTAACTGCCTGTTCAGGGGAACAGTGGGTTAACTGCCTTGTTCAGGGGAACAGTGGGTTAACTGCCTTGTTCAGGGGAACAGTGGGTTAACTGCCCTGTTCAGGGGAACAGTGGGTTAACTGCCCTGTTCAGGGGAACAGTGGGTTAACTGCCCTTTTTAAGGGAACAGTGGGTTAATTGCCTTGTTCAGGGGAACAGTGGGTTAACTGCCTTGTTCAGGCTTTACAGTGGGTTAACTGCCTGTTCAGGGGAACAGTGGGTTAACTGCCTTGTTTAGGGGAACAGTGGGTTAACTGCCTTGTTTAGGGGCAGAACGACAGATTTTTACCTCGTCAGCTCTGGGATTAGAACTTGTAAACTTTACGGTTACTAGTTACGGTTACTAGTTACGGTTACTAGTCCAACCACTAGGCTACCCTGCCAACCATTGTCAATAAGCAAGATTAAAGTCCCTATTAAATAAGGCTTTAAAATAGAGCGATTCATTGTAATCAAAAATACAACTTGTTTTGAACAGGCTATGTCTAAGTACAGCCACCATAAATGCTTCCCGTGGGCAGATGATACCAAGGCGCAACGCAGACAATGGAGGATTTTACGCACATCTAATATAAAAAGAGAATATCCACTCACTGCTATACTGCTGCCAAATATGTTTTATAATGAAACCATCTTACGTGTCACATCCACACTTATCCAGAAATAGCAGATGGCTCCTAAATTGCATTATGGACGTTCGCCATCAAGACAGGATGTGAATTATTCAAAGTTTTTTCTTATCAAATTAAATGAAAAACAAGATCTGTGTTTTTTTTTTATTTTTTTTACCAATAATATTTCGAAATAGCTTTGGGAGTCATAAGCAGGATATCATAAAATCCACAGACTAACTTTAGATCTAGTCCGGGTAGCCTACTGTACATGAAGGGGTTTTAGCATGATGGACATATGGACATGTAGCCTACATGAAGGGGTTTTATAATTCATGATGGACATATGGACATGTAGCCTACTGTACATGAAGGGGTTTTATAATTCATGATGGACATATGGACATGTAGCCTACTGTACATGAAGGGGTTTTATAATTCATGATGGACATATGGACATGTAGCCTACTGTACATGAAGGGGTTTTAGAATTCATGATGGACATATGGACATGTAGCCTACTGTACATGAAGGGGTTTTATAATTCATGATGGACATATGGACATGTAGCCTACTGTACATGAAGGGGTTTTATAATTCATGATGGACATATGGACATGTAGCCTACTGTACATGAAGGGGTTTTATAATTCATGATGGACATATGGACATGTAGCCTACATGAAGGGGTTTTATAATTCATGATGGACATATGGACATGTAGCCTACATGGAGGGGTTTTACGCATGTCCAAAACGGGACCTGACTAAAATAAAGTAGACCTACACAATACATAGGATACAGTATAAAGGGGATGTCCACTCACTGTTTTGCTGCTCCCAAACTTAATCTTTTAATAAAGCTTTGGTGATTAAGATGTATTTCAAAGCACTATCACGAATCAAACTCTTTATTGATAGGCTTGGCTCCTCGATGAACACATTGGACAGGACAACGTCTTCATTGAAGAGAGGCACTATGTTTTTAATCAAATGTTGAAAAACATGAGTTTTCATGTTTCTAAATTCGAGGGTTCCCGGCACAAAAAGCAAACCTACTCTCCTGTTCCATGAGCGTAAGGGTGTGTCACGGCTGGATAGGCTGTGAATATAGCCACTAGGCTGTGAATAGAGCCACTAGCCTGTGAATAGAGCCCCTAGGCTGTGAATAGAGCCACTAGGCTGTGAATAGAGCCACTAGGCTGTGAATAGAGCCACTAGGCTGTGAATATAGCCACTAGGCTGTGAATAGAGCCCCTAGGCTGTGAATATAGCCACTAGGCTGTGAATAAAGCCACTAGGCTGTGAATATAGCCACTAGGCTGTGAATAGAGCCCCTAGACTGTGGCTATCCCAATGTGATCCTTTAAGGAGTGTCAATAGCATTCCTTCAGCTCTTCCACTTTCAATTATCTCATTACAAAACCAACCTTCTCTGCAATTATTTTTTTTTGCTGATTCCATTGACAGTGTTTACCATGGCTGGGTTAGAAAGTGTTTTTTAAATGGATGTTCGTCTGAGATCAATCCGTGCTTGGGTAAGAAGAGGGGCATGTTAACAGAAGATTCTCTGGTCATTAGCAGGAAGTATATGCAGAGCCACAACACAATAGCAAGTTAGCATTTTGTCATCATGAATCTAGTTCTGGAGGCAGCTCTGAACCTAACCCTAACCTTAACCATAACTTTAACCAAACTGCACACTAACCTTAAATTAAGAACAAAAAAGCAATTTTATTTTTTGTTTTCATGAATTTTTAAAAGTATTTACAGTATTTGACTATTTTTTATTTTATTTTTTTAAATCTGAATGTTTTTAAAATCTGAATCATTATATACTATACACACTATAGCCTATGAACCCTCGTCTAAAGTAGTGCACTATATAGGGAATAGGGTGCCATAGGGCTCTGGTCTAAAGTAGTGCTCTATATAGGGAATAGGATTCTATACGGCTCTGGTCTAAAGTAGTGCACTACATAGGGAATAGGGTGCCATTGTGCCCTAACCTGCAGACCACATTGCTCCCCATGTTCAATCTCTCCCTAGAATGTCATGAAATCCCCAAGTTGTTGAAATCATCATTTGTCCTCCCTCTTTTGAGTTGGTACCACTATACTGAATAACTGTTGGCCCATATCTAAGTTGGATTTTTTGGGGGGGCAAAAGTATTGGCGTCGCTAGTCAATTAGAAGGAGCTTATCTACTTCCAGGAAAAGTATATTTTGAGTAGGATGGACTCAGGTTTTCATTCTAGCCACAGCACTGTTACAGCAACGTTTACATTTGTGGATTATATTCACTGGATATTGTGTATCTGTGTTCATAGACGTGTCAAATGACCAGCCTGTCTTGGTGCAGAGACTGAAGTGTGTTGGGGTGATGTGTGATCTATATAGTGGTCTTGGCTGGTCTCCACACCACTGTGATCTATATAGTGGTGTTGGCTGGTCTCCACACCACTGTGATCTATATAGTGGTGTTGGCTGGTCTCCACACCACTGTGATCTATATAGTGGTGTTGGCTGGTCTCCACACCACTGTGATCTATATAGTGGTGCTGGTCTCCACACCACTGTGATCTATATAGTGGTGTTGGCTGGTCTCCACACCACTGTGATCTATATAGTGGTGTTGGTCTCCACACCACTGTGATCTATATAGTGGTGCTGGTCTCCACACCACTGTGATCTATATAGTGGTGTTGGTCTCCACACCACTGTGATCTATATAGTGGTGTTGGCTGGTCTCCACACCACTGTGATCTATATAGTGGTGTTGGCTGGTCTCCACACCACTGTGATCTATATAGTGGTGCTGGTCTCCACACCACTGTGATCTATATAGTGGTGCTGGTCTCCACACCACTGTGATCTATATAGTGGTGTTGGTCTCCACACCACTGTGATCTATATAGTGGTGTTGGCTGGGCTTCACACCATTGTGATCTATATAGTGGTGCTGGTCTCCACACCACTGTGATATATATAGTGGTGTTGGCTGGTCTCCACACCACTGTGATCTATATAGTGGTGTTGGCTGGTCTCCACACCACTGTGATCTATATAGTGGTGTTGGTCTCCACACCACTGTGATCTATATAGTGGTGTTGGTTGGTCTCCACACCATTGTGATCTATATAGTGGTGCTGGTCTCCACACCACTGTGATCTATATACTGGTGCTGGTCTCCACACCACTGTGATCTATATAGTGGTGCTGGTCTCCACACCACTGTGATCTATATAGTGGTGCTGGTCTCCACACCACTGTGATCTATATAGTGGTGCTGGTCTCCACACCACTGTGATACATATAGTGGTGTTGGCTGGTCTCCACACCACTGTGATCTATATAGTGGTGTTGGTCTCCACACCACTGTGATCTATATAGTGGTGTTGGCTGGTCTCCACACCACTGTGATCTATATACTGGTGTTGGCTTGTCTCCACACCACTGTGATCTATATAGTGGTGTTGGTCTCCACACCACTGTGATCTATATAGTGGTGTTGGCTTGTCTCCACACCACTGTGATCTATATAGTGGTGCTGGTCTCCACACCACTGTGATCTATATAGTGGTGCTGGTCTCCACACCACTGTGATCTATATAGTGGTGCTGGTCTCCACACCATTGTGATCTATATACTGGTGTTGGCTGGTCTCCACACCACTGTGATCTATATAGTGGTGCTGGTCTCCACACCACTGTGATCTATATAGTGGTGTTGGTCTCCACACCACTGTGATCTATATAGTGGTGCTGGTCTCCACACCACTGTGATCTATATAGTGGTGTTGGTCTTCACACCTCTGTGATCTATATAGTGGTGTTGGTCTTCACACCTCTGATCTATATACTGGTGCTGGTCTCCACACCACTGTGATCTATATAGTGGTGCTGGTCTCCACACCACTGTGATATATATAGTGGTGTTGGCTGGTCTCCACACCACTGTGATTTATATAGTGGTGTTGGTCTCCACACCAATGTGATCTATGTAGTGGTGTTGGTCTCCACACCACTGTGATCTATATAGTGGTGTTGGCTGGTCTCCACACCACTGTGATCTATATAGTGGTGCTGGTCTCCACACCACTGTGATCTATATAGTGGTGCTGGTCTCCACACCATTGTGATCTATATACTGGTGTTGGCTGGTCTCTACACCACTGTGATCTATATAGTGGTGCTGGTCTCTACACCACTGTGATCTATATAGTGGTGCTGGTCTCCACACCACTGTGATCTATGTAGTGGTGTTGGTCTCCACACCACTGTGATCTATATAGTGGTGTTGGCTGGTCTCCACACCACTGTGATCTATATACTGGTGTTGGCTGGTCTCCACACCACTGTGATCTATATAGTGGTGCTGGTCTCCACACCACTGTGATCTATATAGTGGTGTTGGTCTCCACACCACTTTTTATTTATCCGTTATTTTACCAGGTAAGTTGACTGAGAACACGTTCTCATTTGCAGCAACAACCTGGGGAATAGTTACAGGGGAGAGGAGGGGGATGAATGAGCCAATTGTAAACTGGGGATTATTAGGTGACCGTGATGGTTTGAGGGCCATATTGGGAAGTTAGCTAGGACACCGGGGTTAACACCCCTACTCTTACGATAAGTGCCATGGGATCTTTAATGACCTCAGAGAGTCAGGACACCCGTTTAACGTCCCATCCGAAAGACGGCACCCTACACAGGCCAGTGTCCCCAATCACTGCCCTGGGGCATTAGGATGTATTTTTTTAGACCAGAGGAAAGAGTGCCTCCGACTGGCCCTCCAGCACCACTTCCAGCAGCATCTGGGTCTCCCATCCAGGAACTGACCAGGACCAACCACTGTGATCTATATAGTGGTGTTGGCTGGTCTCCACACCACTGTGATCTACAGTGCCTTGCGAAAGTATTCGGCCCTCTTGAACTTTGCGACCTTTTGCCACATTTCAGGCTTCAAACATAAAGATATAAAACTGTATTTTTTGTGAAGAATCAACAACAAGTGGGACACAATCATGAAGTGGAACGACATTTATTGGATATTTCAAACTTTTTTAACAAATCAAAAACTGAAAAATTGGGCGTGCAAAATGATTCAGCCCCCTTAAGTTAATACTTTGTAGCGCCACCTTTTGCTGCGATTACAGCTGTAAGTCGCTTGGGGTATGTTTCTATCAGTTTTGCACATCGAGAGACTGACATTTTTTCCCATTCCTCCTTGCAAAACAGCTCGAGCTCAGTGAGGTTGGATGGAGAGCATTTGTGAACAGCAGTTTTCAGTTCCTTCCACAGATTCTCGATTGGATTCAGGTCTGGACTTTGACTTGGCCATTCTAACACCTGGATATGTTTATTTTTGAACCATTCCATTGTAGATTTTGCTTTATGTTTTGGATCATTGTCTTGTTGGAAGACAAATCTCCGTCCCAGTCTCAGGTCTTTTGCAGACTCCATCAGGTTTTCTTCCAGAATGGTCCTGTATTTGGCTCCATCCATCTTCCCATCAATTTTAACCATCTTCCCTGTCCCTGCTGAAGAAAAGCAGGCCCAAACCATGATGCTGCCACCACCATGTTTGACAGTGGGGATGGTGTGTTCAGCTGTGTTGCTTTTACGCCAAACATAACGTTTTGCATTGTTGCCAAAAGTTCAATTTTGACCAGAGCACCTTCTTCCACATGTTTGGTGTATCTCCCAGGTGGCTTGTGGCAAACTTTAAACAACACTTTTTATGGATATCTTTAAGAAACGTCTTTCTTCTTGCCACTCTTCCATAAAGGCCAGATTTGTGCAATATACGACTGATTGTTGTCCTATGGACAGAGTCTCCCACCTCAGCTGTAGATCTCTGCAGTTCCTCCAGAGTGATCATGGGCCTCTTGATCACAGTCTTCTCCTTGTATGAGCTGAAAGTTTAGAGGGACGGCCAGGTCTTGGTAGATTTGCAGTGGTCTGATACTCCTTCCACTTCAATATTATCGCTTGCACAGTGCTCCTTGGGATGTTTAAAGCTTGGGAAATCTTTTTGTATCCAAATCCGGCTTTAAACTTCTTCACAACAGTATCTCGGACCTGCCTGGTGTGTTCCTTGTTCTTCATGATGCTCTCTGCGCTTTTAACGGACCTCTGAGACTATCACAGTGCAGGTGCATTTATACGGAGACTTGATTACACACAGGTGGATTGTATTTATCATCATTAGTCATTTAGGTCAACATTGGATCATTCAGAGATCCTCACTGAACTTCTGGAGAGAGTTTGCTGCACTGAAAGTAAAGGGGCTGAATAATTTTGCACACTCAATTTTTCAGTTTTTGATTTGTTAAAAAAGTTTGAAATATCCAATAAATATCGTTCCACTTCATGATTGTGTCCCACTTGTTGTTGATTCTTCACAAAAAAATACAGTTTTATATCTTTATGTTTGAAGCCTGAAATGTGGCAAAAGGTCGCAAAGTTCAAGGGGGGCGAATACTTTCGCAAGGCACTGTATATAGTGGTGTTGGCTGGTCTCCAACCACTGATCTATATACTGGTGTTGGCTGGTCTCCACACCACTGTGATCTCTATAGTGGTGCTGGTCAGACAGAGAGAGAGAGACACAGAGAGAGAGAGGCAGGGGGAAGAGAGACAGAGAGAGACAGAGAGTGAGAGAGAGAGAGAGAGTGACAGAGAGAGAGAGGCAGGGGGAAGAGAGACAGAGAGAGAGAGAGAGATAGACAGAGTGACAGAGAGTGACAGAGAGAGAGAGAGAGAGAGGAGGGTGACACACAGCCAGCTTGGTGCTTTCTCGGAGACCCTGTCTGTTTCCTAAATGGCACCCTATTCTGGTCAAAAGTAGTGCACTATGTAGGGAATAGGGTGCCATTTGGGACCCATCCCTTTGGCCTGTTTTCCTCTACTACCGTGCCTCAGAATGGGTCAAGACAAACAAAGACTTCTGCCTCTCCGCTTTCCAATTCATCTGACCCACATGCAGAGGAACCGTCCGAGGAATGGGACAGAGGAACCATCAGAGCTGAAGGGAGTGTGTGTGTGTGTGTGTGTGGGTGGGTGGGTGTGAGTGTGTGTGTGGGAGTATTATAGGATGTACTCCTACTGCAGGGGTCTCGCAGTCAAATCTCCAGAGGCTGCTATATGTACTGTTTGATGTTTGAGTCTCAAACATGACAATATCAGCTATGTATTATGACTGAATAATGGTGTAGAGATAGTATAATGGTATAATGAGACTCTATGACATATTTACTGTAACTAGCTACATAACAAGCTAACAAACCCTATGTAACAAACCAGTACGACAATAGACAGCAGAATTCCTATGACATTTAGTTCTATAGTAGAATGAGCATGACGATTCAACAGACAGCAGAACTATGACATTTAGTTCTATAGTAGAATGAGCATGACGATTCAATAGACAGCAGAACTATGACATTTAGTTCTATAGTAGAATGAGCATGACGATTCAACAGACAGCAGAACTCCTATGACATTTAGTTCTATAGTAGAATGAGCATGACGATTCAATAGACAGCAGAACTATGACATTTAGTTCTATAGTAGAATGAGCATGAGGATTCAACAGACAGCAGAACTCCTATGACATTTAGTTCTATAGTAGAATGAGCATGACGATTCAACAGACAGCAGAACTCCTAGCTAATTTTCCCCCGACATCGGGCACTCTCTAGCAGTTGGAGAACTAAATCACCTCGAGCTCAACATTTAAACAGAGACTAAAATAAGGCTAAGTTTTGCGACTAGACAACCTTCTAGCTGACAACAGATTTTTTTTTGCCGTTTATGTAAGTTAAGTTGAGAGTTTTCCAAAAAGTTATATGTATAGCCATGTTGTGGGACACGCTGTATATCGTGAGACGGCATGACAGACCACACAATTTAATATCCAACTTTTTTCCTCTGAAACATAGCTAACGGATTTGCTAATGTTGCTAGCTTGGTTGCTAAATGTTGATATAACTGCTAAGTAAGCAAAAAGGAAAGACATTTTAAGCATTCGATAATACATATCACGAGAACAACTGAATGTTGTGAAGTTTAACCGGATCAAAATTAGAGTCCTCTGAAGGGGGCGTTTCACACAATCCGCAAATTTTTTTTTTTTTAAACTTTGAATCATGAACCTTTTGACACCTATCACTGTCGACTATGTTTCATCTTACAACAGCTACACAGAAGCAGTATTCAGGCAAACGTTACAATGTATGCATCAATATTAAACTCATTGGGAAAAAACTCATTTTCATTACAGACAACATCAAACAAAAACAAACGTGGGTACACTTTCAGTTATTGTGAAAACGTTCATCATCACCTTTCAATGCCTTAACTCTGAAATGTAAATGTTTATACACATTCAGAATGACTTATCTTTCTAAAATGTGTATATTGTGCCACGTTATTTAGCAACATGTATTGAACACCACAGAATGGAGAAAGTCAAGAGGAAGCAGTGGAGTCAGGTGGACCTGTTTCATGCCACGGAGAACTGCGGGGCAGGGATGGCTATCCGCCAGGCTGCCAAGGTTAGTCAGGTGGACATGTTCCATGCCACGGAGAACTGCGGGGCAGGGATGGCTATCCGCCAGGCTGCCAAGGTTAGTCAGGTGGACATGTTCCATGCCACGGAGAACTGCGGGGCAGGGATGGCTATCCGCCAGGCTGCCAAGGTTAGTCAGGTGGACATGTTCCATGCCACGGAGAACTGCGGGGCAGGGATGGCTATCCGCCAGGCTGCCAAGGTTAGTCAGGTGGACCTGTTCCATGCCACAGAGAACTGCGGGGCAGGGATGGCTATCCTCCAGGCTGCCAAGGTTAGTCAGGTGGACCTGTTCCATGCCACGGATAACTGCGGGGCAGGGATGGCTATCCTCCAGGCTGCCAAGGTTAGTCAGGTGGGCATGTTCCATGCCACGGAGAACTGCGGGGCAGGGATGGCTATCCTCCAGGCTGCCAAGGTTAGTCAGGAGGACCTGTTCCATGCCACGGATAACTGCGGGGCAGGGATGGCTATCCGCCAGGCTGCCAAGGTTAGTCAGGTGGACCAATTCCATGCCACGGAGAACTGCGGGGCAGGGATGGCTATCCGCCAGGCTGCCAAGGTTAGTCAGGTGGACCTGTTCCATGCCACGGAGAACTGTGGGGCTATCAGCCAGGCTGCCATGGTTAGTCAGGTGAACATGTTCCATGCCACGGAGAACTGTGGGGCAGGGATGGCTATCTGCCAAATTAGATCTGCTAGTAACAGTTTTCTTTTCTAATCTACCAAGGTGGATGGTGTACCTCGGCAGCCTCTGGCGGACTGGCTGAGCGGCTCGGTGACCCCATGGTTGTCGCAGTGGACCACCCACAAATCCAAATCAAATCAAATGTATTTATAAAGCCCTTCTTACATCAGCTGATGTCACAAAGTGCTGTAAACAGAAACCCAGCCCGAAACTCCAAACAGCAATGCAGAGGTAGAAGCACGGTGGCTTGCACCACAGGAGGCAAATTCTCTGGTGTAGTACTGTATCTACTGCGCCCTTCACCAGGCCGAGGCTGATGAAATACGCCGACAAAATACGCAGGTATATGTGTTCCTGTATGTAGAACGCAGGACTGACTGTTGTCAATGTGTGTGATGTAAATGTGGATGTGTATGGTGATGCCAAAACAAACAGTTTATCCTGGATGGACAATGTTACATTCTATTCTATAGTAGGTTTCGGCACCCAGGGGATACAATCCCACCACTGGGGAAGAGGTGGTGGGAAATGTTCAGGAGGAGGCACATGAACCCGGACACCCTGGACACGGGGAGATCTGAGTGTGTCACACGTCCAACGATGGACACCTTCCTTCACTTCTTATGAGAAGCACTTGAAGGAGAGTGGGTTGGGGGAGAAACTGCCGTGGTCCCCAGTTGCAGAAGAAGGCCTACTCTGCCGGCCACACCATCGTCAGTCCGTCAACCATTACAAACACCAGCTCCTCCAAACCATTGTCAGCTGGTTTCGTCCACCACCACCACGATGCACACCACCCCCCTGCCTGTCACCACCAACGCGGCCTCCTCTGCGCCAACTGCCTCCTCCGTCTCCCCTGGTCACATCACTATAGCAGCATCATCTGGTGTCCCTGCCCCCTGCAATTCCAATACAGCCACGTCCACAGGTAAAATACACAAACAAATACAGTTTGTTTTGTGTTCCATAAAACTGCAATGTTGAAACTCTTTTTCCTCTCTTTACATATCTACAGTCCATAGCACCAGCCCTCAGGGCACCTCCTCCAAAACTTCTGCAGATTCCTGCAGAGGTATTGATGTAAAAAGTTGAAAAGGGTTTTCATGAAACATGCTCTATCTAACACAACTTTTGTTCTCTCAGCTGCATCACAGAAAAGAAAGAGAAAAGCTCCACCGGCCACCTCTGTCAGGCCTCCCATGGCTGAACTCTCAGGTATTTCATAATCTCTCTGTCTCTCTCTCTCTCTCTCTCTCTCAGTTGTATCAATTACTATTGCTGCTGTAGTACTTCTACATATTTTGTTTTGTTTAAGTTTCACTTTGAATTAAATATGTGGAACTTAACATCCGCTGCGCCCTGGTCCCGTTCTTACGACAGCTGTGACAGCTGGTCCCGTTCTTACGACAGTCGTGACAGCTGGTCCCGTTCTTACGACAGCTGTGACGGCTGGTCCCGTTCTTACGACAGCTGTGACAGCTGGTCCCGTTCTTACGACAGCCGTGACAGCTGGTCCCGTTCTTACGACAGCCGTGACAGCTGGTCCCGTTCTTACGACAGCTGTGAAAGCTGGTCCCGTTCTTACGACAGCCGTGACAGCTGGTCCCGTTCTTACGACAGCCGTGACAACTGGTCCCGTTCTTACGACAGTCGTGACAGCTGGTCCCGTTCTTACGACAGCCGTGACAGCTGGTCCCGTTCTTACGACAGTCGTGTCTGCTGGTCCCGTTCTTACGACAGCCGTGACAGCTGGTCCCGTTCTTACGACAGCTGTGACAGCTGGTCCCGTTCTTACGACAGCCGTGACAGCTGGTCCCGTTCTTACGACAGCTGTGACAGCTGGTCCCGTTCTTACGACAGCCGTGACAGCTGGTCCCGTTCTTACGACAGCCGTGACAGCTGGTCCCGTTCTTACGACAGCCGTGACAGCTGGTCCCGTTCTTACGACAGCCGTGACAGCTGGTCCCGTTCTTACGACAGCCTTGACAGCTGGTCCCGTTCTTACGACAGCTGTGACAGTTGGTCCCGTTCTTACGACAGCCATGACAGCTGGTCCCGTTCTTACGACAGCCGTGACAGCTGGTCCCGTTCTTACGACAGCTGTGACAGCTGGTCCCGTTCTTACGACAGCTGTGACAGCTGGTCCCGTTCTTACGACAGCCGTGACAGCTGGTCCCGTTCTTACGACAGTCGTGACAGCTGGTCCCGTTCTTACGACAGCCGTGACAGCTGGTCCCGTTCTTACGACAGCTGTGACAGCTGGTCCTATTCTTACGACAGCCGTGACAGCTGGTCCCGTTCTTACGACAGTCGTGACAGCTGGTCCCGTTCTTACGACAGCTGGATTGTTATTCAGATTTTTGTGACAATATAGGGATGGAGGTCGAGATCTAAATGTTTTTTGTTTTGTTTTCATATGAAATCATTTATTTGCAAAAAATATATATAATATATATTTAGTTAACCCGTCTTGTGTATTTATTCCTTTACTTTCTAAGTGCATCTCTGCAACACAACTCTGTGTTTTCATTGTTTATGTCAATGCACATGAAATCAAAGTTTTATTTTATGTAAATTATTCATTTACTCATTTATATTTTAATGTTAAACTGTTATCTACTTTCTCAAAACATAAAATTAATCTTTAAAACAAATGATGAGACATTAACACTGAATATGTTGGTGAAGAGCCCTTTTTTAAGAATCCACGTGAGGGCGTACCAACGAAAAGTTGACAGGCAAGTCCAATTTTTTTAACGGAAGGTAAGCCAACTATCTAGTAAACATTTTGGATACGAGGTTGGTGTCTAATTTTTTAACAAAATTAAACGGATATATCTTGTAATTGAACAAAATAGTAAGGTGGCCGATAACTGGGTGACCGAAAATACGAAAATGCGGGACGTACTTCTAGCGTCGACTGACCAGGAATCTCATGTTTATTGTTTACTATTTTGTATTGTTTGGTTTGTTTTGTTTATTGTTGATACAGGGATCATCTCATAGTGAGCAGGGTCTCAAACATACAACAGGACTCAGACATAGATCTAGATTTGAATGAGCATACGTCTATGTTCATGAGAGTTGTAATGAGAAGTTAGGACACAACCCTGAACAAGGACACAACCCTGTACACCTGTACCAGTCTTTAGACTGTTTGTTTGTTTGTTTGTACCAGTCTTTAGACTGTTTGTTTGTACCAGTCTTCAGTCTTTAGACTGTTTGTTTGTTTGTTTGTACCAGTCTTTAGACTGTTTGTTTGTATCAGTCTTCAGTCTTTAGACTGTTTGTTTGTTTGTACCAGTCTTTAGTCTTTAGACTGTTTATTTGTTTGTACCAGTCTTTAGACTGTTTGTTTGTTTGTACCAATCTTTAGTCTTTAGAATGTTTGTTTGTTTGTACCAGTCTTTAGTCTTTAGACTGTTTATTTGTTTGTACCAGTCTTTAGACTGTTTGTTTGTATCAGTCTTCAGTCTTTAGACTGTTTGTTTGTTTGTACCAGTCTTTATTCTTTAGACTGTTTATTTGTTTGTACCAATCTTTAGTCTTTAGAATGTTTGTTTGTTTGTACCAATCTTTAGTCTTTAGAATGTTTGATTGTTTGTACCAATCTTTAGTCTTTAGAATGTTTGTTTGTTTGTACCAATCTTTAGTCTTTAGAATGTTTGATTGTTTGTCTTTAAGAGGACAGTAGGCGCATTGACCTGAAACCAACAGTGGGAGATCAACAACAAAAAAACAAGTCAACAATGTTTTTTCTCACAACACACTGTTTGTTGAGGGTCCTCACTGACCTCATAGTGTAGAGCAGTGTCCCGTCGTCTTTGAGTCGGAGAAGTTTGTTGGGCGTGGTCATGTTGTGGGCGATAGATTTCTTCCCGTTGAGGAAGAAGGTGTCTGGGGTCCAGATGTTAGACGCCAGGAGGTTGTTTAGCGGTAACATCTTCATAGGGCCTTGGAAACGCAGACGTTCGTCCTTCCAGCTCTGTCTGAAGAACACATCTATGGTGTACTCCTGGAGGTCAAGAGGTCAAAGACGAGACAAGACAGGGGTTCAGAGTTGGTATATGAAAGCTACAAGGGCATCATTGAATGTACAGCATGACATTAAGGGACAGTTTCTCAGAAAACAGATTAAGCCTAATCCTAAAATGCATGTTCAATTTGAGATTCTCGATTTAGTTTGCTTCTTAGTCCTGGCCTAGACTTAATCTGTTGCTGGTAAACCGGCCCCAAGACATTAATACAGACTAATCGTAATTTTAAAAACTAAAAAACGAATCGTAATTTTAAAAATAGATGAAATAAGTAAATGTTTTGCAAAATGTTGATTGAATAATTTTTTTTTTTTACAAAAAAATACTTTCATTCAATTCTACATAAAAGTAGCACGGGATTATGGAAGCTGATTCTATTAGGATGAGAATGAGTCAAGAGGAAGTGCTTACCATTTCAGTATCAGAAACGGGGCCGAAGCTGGTCACAAATATGTTGGTCTTGATCTCGGTCACCTTCTCTGTAGAAAAGGAATCCCATCCAGAGAGGGTGGGAGTTGCTCAGAGAGGCAGGAAGACATGTTCCTTTATTTCACTGACCTTTTTCTATTCAAACAACATGGATTGACACATAATTCTGCATTGAACCTTCAATGATTACATTTATTTTCAGTAAGAGGATCTGAAAAGTTGGCCTCGGTCCTTTGAGAACAAAGACCCTGGTATTTATGAAATTAGTTTCTTTCTCTCTGTGTGTCTCTCTGTGTGTCTCTCTGTGTGTGTCTCTCTCTCTCTCTCTCTGTCTCTCTCTGCCTCTCTCTCTCTGCCTCTCTCTCTCTGTCTCTCTCTCTCTGTCTCTCTCTCTCTCTCTCTCTCTCTCTGCCTCTCTCTCTGCCTCTCTCTCTCTCTGCCTCTCTCTCTCTGCCTCTCTCTCTCTGCCTCTCTCTCTCTCTGCCTCTCTCGCTCTCTCTCTCTGCCTCTCTCGCTCTCTCTGTCTCTCTCTCTGCCTCTCTCTCTCTCTGCCTCTCTCTCTCTCTGCCTCTCTCTCTCTCTGCCTCTCTCTCTCTCTCTGCCTCTCTCGCTCTCTCTGCCTCTCTCGCTCTCTCTGCCTCTCTCGCTCTCTCTGCCTCTCTCGCTCTCTCTCTCTGCCTTTCTTGCTCTCTCTCTCTGCCTCTCTCTCTCTCAGTGGGCGACTGACACACACACACACACACACACACACAATCTCCCCTAACCATTGCAATGAACATATCTATTCGTCAGAGACCTGTGTTTACCAGAGTCTATGAATATAGGCCCATCCCCCTCTATAATAGAGGGCTAGCATACTGACAAAGACATTATCACCTCTCTATGGTCTCTTACTAATGGTACAATAGATACAGAGGTTGTACTGGAGGGAAGATATGTCTACTTCATTATATCATAAAACAATTTATGATTCTTAACTTAACGAGGCCAGGAAACAATATGGACAGAGAGTCCGTTTACATGTGGTATGTATGCAATCAGTGTACATGTCGATACGGTATGCAACATGGTAAAGGTTTTAAGGGTGTGTCCTAAATGGCCCCTATTCCCTATATAGTGCACTACTATACACCAGAGTCCTATTCCCTATATAGTGCACTACTATAGACCAGAGCCCTATTCCCTATATAGTGCACTACTATAGACCAGAGCCCTATTCCCTATATAGTGCACAACTATAGACCAGATACGGCCCGTTTATGGCTGGAATAGGGTGCCGTTTGAGGGTCTGGATGGGTCCCTACCTCCCAGACCAGGACGTAGCCTGTTGTCATAGCCGTCCAGCAGTCTGTCCAGTATTCGGGTAAAGATGGTGATGTTGTCATTTAGCTCCGCCTCTTTTAGGGGTTCTGTAGTGGTTACTGCTGGGGTCTGGGAAAGGCTGTAGGGGGGAACAGGACAGTATGGTTACTGCTGGGGTCTGGGAAAGGCTGTAGGGGGGGACAGGACAGTATGGTTACTGCTGGGCTCTGGGAAAGGCTGTAGGGGGGGACAGGACAGTATGGTTACTGCTGGGGTCTGGGAAAGGCTGTAGGGGGGGACAGGACAGTATGGTTACTGCTGGGGTCTGGGAAAGGCTGTAGGGGGGGACAGGACAGTATGGTTACTGCTGGGGTCTGGGAAAGGCTGTAGGGGGGAACAGGACAGTATGGTTACTGCTGGGGTCTGGGAAAGGCTGTAGGGGGGGACAGGACAGTATGGTTACTGCTGGGGTCTGGGAAAGGCTGTAGGGGGGGACAGGACAGTACGGTTACTGCTGGGGTCTGGGAAAGGCTGTAGGAGGGGACAGGACAGTACGGTTACTGCTGGCGTCTGGGAAAGGCTGTAGGGGGGGACAGGACAGTACGGTTACTGCTGGGGTCTGGGAAAGGCTGTAGGGGGGGACAGGACAGTACGGTTACTGCTGGGGTCTGGGAAATGCTGTAGGGGGGGACAGGACAGTATGGTTACTGCTGGGGTCTGGGAAAGGCTGTAGGGAGGGACAGGACAGTACAGTTACAGACTAGTTGACTGGGTACGAGTCTGCAGGTGGAACAGGACAGTACAGTTACAGACTAGTTGACTGGGTACGAGTCTGCAGGTGGAACAGGACAGTACAGTTACAGACTAGTTGACTGGGTATGAGTCTGCAGGTGGAACAGGACAGTACAGTTACAGACTAGTTGACTGGGTACGAGTCTGCAGGTGGAACAGGCTACAGGGGATCAGAAGGGAACAGTTACAGTACTTTATTTCTTAGTAATCAATCAATGTGGAAGAGAAATTGACATAATTGGATGCTCAATTCAATTACATTGACGAAGGGACAAGACTAGTTATAGAATAAGAGACAGGACTAGTTTTAGAATAAGAGACAGGACTAGTTATAGACTAAGAGACAGGACTAGTTATATAATAAGAGACAGGACTAGTTTTAGAATAAGAGACAGGACTAGTTTTAGAATAAGAGACAGGACTAGTTTTAGAATAAGAGACAGGACTAGTTTTAGAATAAGAGACAGGACTAGTTATAGAATAAGAGACAGGACTAGTTATAGAATAAGAGACAAGACTAGTTATAGAATAAGGGACAAGACTAGTTATAGAATAAGGGACAGGACTGGTTATAGAATAAGAGACAGGACTGGTTATAGAATAAGAGACAGGACTAGTTATAGAATAAGAGACAGGACTAGCTATAGAATAAAGGACAGGACTAGTTATAGAATAAAGGACAGGACTAGTTATAGAATAAGAGACAAGACTAGTTATAGAATAAGAGACAGGACTAGTTATAGAATAAGGGACAGGACTAGTTATAGAATAAGAGACAGGACTAGTTATAGAATAAGGGACAGGACTAGTTATAGAATAAAGGACAGGACTAGTTATAGAATAAAGGACAGGACTAGTTACAGAATAAGGGACAGGACTAGTTACAGAATAAGAGACAGGACTAGTTATAGAATAAGAGACAGGACTAGTTATAGAATAAGGGACAGGACTAGTTATAGAATAAGAGACAGGACTAGTTATAGAATAAGAGACAGGACTAGTTATAGAATAAGGGACAGGACTAGTTACAGAATAAGAGACATGACTAGTTATAGAATAAGGGACAGGACTAGTTATAGAATAAGAGACAGGACTAGTTATAGAATAAGAGACAGGACTAGTTATAGAATAAGGGACAGGACTAGTTATAGAATAAGGGACAGGACTAGTTATAGAATAAGGGACAGGACTAGTTATAGAATAAGAGACAGGACTAGTTATAGAATAAGAGACAGGACTAGTTATAGAATAAGGGACAGGACTAGTTACAGAATAAGAGACAGGACTAGTTATAGAATAAGGGACAGGACTAGTTATATAATAAGATACAGGACTAGTTATAGAATAAAGGACAGGACTAGTTATAGAATAAAGAACAGGACTAGTTATAGAATAAGAGACAGGACTAGTTATAGAATAAGAGACAGGACTAGTTATAGAATAAGAGACAGGACTAGTTATAGAATAAGAGACAGGACAAGTTATAGAATAAAGAACAGGACTAGTTATAGAATAAGGGACAGGACTAGTTACAGAATAAGTGACAGGACTAGTTATAGAATAAGGGACAGGACTAGTTATAGAATAAGAGACAGGACAAGTTATAGAATAAAGTACAGTACTAGTTATAGAATAAGAGACAGGACAAGTTATAGAATAAAGAACAGGACTAGTTATAGAATAAGAGACAGGACAAGTTATAGAATAAAGTACAGGACTAGTTATAGAACATGGGACAGGAAGTGTTATAGGCTACACTTCCCTTCTTAAAATTACAATAATGAAATCAAAGTGGAAGGGAGATGCACAGGATTGGATGCAAAATTCAAATAGATTAGCCAATTCTTTCGAGTATTTCATAACAAAATTACACAGCATCAGTGGCTCTATACCAATATCAAGAAACCTTAACAGATGTGTTTTGAAACAGTTTACATACAAAATCTAATATAACTGGAAGAGAAATGGCCAGCATTGGCTACCCAATTTAAATAGATGAATATAACTTTAAAGTATGTCAAAATAAAATATATCCATAACATGAAAAGATATGCTGTGAACGTGAACGGCTTACCTCAGACGGCAGGTGACGCTCACTAGCAAGACGAAGACCCAGACTTTGGACATAGCACAGCCGCAGCGCATCCCGTCACCCATGCCTGAAAACACACCGCGCATCCCGTCACCCATGCCTGAAAACACACAGCACATCCAAGGATATCAGAGGAGCAGAAAGGTGGGAAGACAACTCATGCAGATCCTGTGTTGCTTTATGAAAAGTCGTGACGTTATCAGCCTACACAAGCTGGAACATGAATTCAGTGGAATGCGTAAATGACAACCGTTAAATAAAGAAATGATTGTTTAGCCTTCACAGTTACAAAAACACATGGTTTTATTAGTGTGGCTTGTGGCAGAAGCCACAAGAAATATTGGACCCCTTATTTCAGACTAAAGTTATTATCCTTTACAACGTTACTCCTCTTACACCATTTAAACTAGAAATACCATTCAAACTTTAAAGCGTGCAGACCGGTCTGGAATAGATTGCATTTAAAAAAAATACTATTTATACTTTTTAAACATTTACATTTTTACTATACTTATTAAACATCATTCACTTTCTTCAACATTGTCACGCCCTGGCCTTAGTTATCTCTGTTTTCTTTATTATTTTGGTTAGGTCAGGGTGTGACATGGGTTTCCTTTCTAGGTAATTGTATGTCTATGGTTGCCTAGATTGGTTCTCAATTAGAGGCAGCTGTCTATCGTTGTCTCTGATTGGGAACCATATTTAGGCAGCCATTTTCTTTGGGTATTTTGTGGGTGATTGTTTCCTGTCTTTGTGTTCTCTGCACCAGATAGGACTGTTTCGGTTTTGCCACGTTTTTTTTATTTTGTAGTGTTTTGTTCATGTTTAGTTTCTCTTCTTAAACACCATGTTCTCTAACCACGCTGCATTTTGGTCCGTATCTCCTTCCCAGGAAGAAAACCGTTACAAGCATTGTTAAAGCTTCCATTGTGACATCATGACTTCCAACATTCCATTCATTGTAAATGCAACAATGCAACTTTCAACACAAAGATACCACATTCCCAACCAGTTAGACACAAAGATACCACATTCCCAACCAGTTAGACACAAAGATACCACATTCCCAACAAGTTAGACATAAAGATACCACATTCCCAACAAGTTAGACACAAAGATACCACATTCCCAACAAGTTAGACACAAAGATACCACATTCCCAACCAGTTAGACACAAAGATACCACATTCCCAACAAGTTAGACACAAAGATACCACATTCCCAACAAGTTAGACACAAAGATACCACATTCCCAACAAGTTAGACACAAAGATACCACATTCCCAACAAGTTAGACACAAAGATACCACATTCCCAACAAGTTAGACACAAAGATACCACATTCCCAACAAGTTAGACACAAAGATACCACATTCCCAACAAGTTAGACACAAAGATACCACATTCCCAACCAGTTAGACACAAAGATACCACATTCCCAACCAGTTAGACACAAAGATAGATTGTTGGAAATCTTACTCTACTTCTCTGCTATTTAAAGCTGAAATTGGAACAAAAATATATCATACCGATCAAATTATACAGCTGTTTTACCAACTGACTTTTCCTCTAACGTTTTAATATATATTTTAAAAAAAATGAAATTTGGACCCCTTTCCCAACAAGTCAGAGAAAAAGTTAGTGTACTTTATCTATTTTTCTGCTATTCAAATCTGGAATCGGAACAAAAATATCTGCTATCAATCTAACGATACAGCTGTTTTAGTTAACGCACTAACAATTTTCCCCAAAACTTTTTCAACCGGAAATTCTGACCAAGTTAGACAAAACGATGTGCTTAAATGAACATGGGTTTAAATGAGACCCATAGGAATACAGACGTAACAATTCAAAATGCTCCTGCTCCTTGGTCAATTAAGCTACAAGACCAACTTTGAAACATTCAGTCAATAATGATTTTGAATATTTATCGACCATAATTATAGACATTTGAATAAATTTGCATAAAAGAACTCGCTAACAGTAACTCTTGAACTGTTCAAGCTAGATTCACCAAAACAACTGTCACATGTTCAGGCTATCCTAACATCAATATCTTTAAACTTTTATCAACTATAACTGTTTACATTTGCATAAATTAATATAAAATAACCCACCGACAGTAACTCT
Source organism: Oncorhynchus clarkii lewisi (assembly GCF_045791955.1). Taxonomy (NCBI): domain Eukaryota; kingdom Metazoa; phylum Chordata; class Actinopteri; order Salmoniformes; family Salmonidae; genus Oncorhynchus; species Oncorhynchus clarkii. The sequence continues at coordinate 96,373,299 of NC_092151.1, read as the reverse complement.
TGAACCGCTAAAGCTAGAGACACCAAACCAACTTTTCTATCCCAACTGCCACAAAAAAAAAATAATACTTACGAGAGCCGAAGCAAGTCACACAATGTTTCTTTATGGAAAATGACCATCTAGTTATTATTATGTTTCATTGTTATGTTACTAGCAGCACTGAGGTGTAGGTTATTAGTGCTGCCATATGCTGACATTGTATTTCTGTAGTGGGTTATTATTCCTGGTCATCGTAACACACATAATGACTGTAGGCTACATCACTTCCAATCAAAACTCCTGCATTGACGGATGCATGTTAAATTAAAGCACTATAGCTTGGCATTATGTCATTAGAGCTTGCCTCCTATAGCCAAACAGTAGGTTAGTGGGATACTAGACTATTCAATCTATGGAAATGATACATGACAGTTAGCTAATATATATGAAAAACTATGCAATCTATGGGAATTATACATGACAATTAGCTAATATATATGAAAAACTATGCAATCTATGGGAATTATACATGACAATTAGCTAATATATATGAAAAACTATGCAATCTATGGGAATGATACATGACAATTAGCTAATATATATGAAAAACTATGCAATCTATGGGAATTATACATGACAATTAGCTAATATATATGAAAAACTATGCAATCTATGGGAATGATACATGACAATTAGCTAATATATATGAAAACCATATTTGCAGTCATACCATTGTTCAAAAAGCCCTTTGTTTGAATCCTTTTAGAGATTCCCCTCAAATTTCAGAAAACTGCATTACAATAAATTAAAGTAAGGTGGATTCAATTACAGAGAGTTGAGGAGAAAAAAATAAAACAATTTCAATTAATGTCACAATAAATGAATCTATACCTGTATCGTTGTGGATGCGTTATTGATAATCACAGTATTCCATGTGTACTGGAAGGCAAATCCCGCAAGGTTGACAGTCTGTAGACTACTGCAGCTCGAAAGAGTGGATTCTTCCTGAAAAAATCTATTCTACCCTGGCTGGCCTATAGTCTACTGGACGGACCTCGCAATCTATTGTCCTCTCCTATTCTACGGCTCACAAATGAACTCACATTATAGAACAAACCCTCCGCATCCTGATGCACTTCTCTAATCTTATCTCCTTCATATTTCTAATTAATAAATGTGTTATCAAACATGCGATGTTGTTTTAGCCTAGTGTAACGCCTCCAATACGCCTGTGAAGTCCCCCCCCCCCCCTCGTAGCTACTACGCGTGTCTGTCTGCGCCCCGTAATGACTATTCCGCCGTTTAGCGGACCAACACTTTGTTTCTCCTCCGGTGCCTCTACATCCAACTATATCTCAGTGGTGTAGCCTACAGTACAGCAGCACTGCAACGCTTTTCTGCACAACCATTGGAGCGTAGCTAGCTACATAGGCTTACCACAGTTCTGGTGCGTAGGAGAGAGTTGGCTGTTCCTCCGCTGTACTTAGACTTTTTATTAACTCAAAACTGTAAAAAAAAAAGATATTTTGAATTAAAGTTGAGGGACATCACCTCTGCGTGTACACGCTCAATACCACTTAGGTGGGAGAATGGAGAGACTGGAGGGTTGACGGGGAGAGTAGACGATCGTCTATTTTAGGCGCAGGTTTATTTGCCCCAAAACAATGATTAAAAAAAGGTTGCATCGAATTGAGCGGGTTTCCTAACAATTCCGCTGACTTGGCATCCTTTACATTGCCGTCAGCAGCTGAGTGTCCCAGTGTCCCTGTGAAAACAATCACAGTGGGTTGAGAAAACCCCTATCACAGCAAAGTGTATCCACAGCAAATGTAAGGTATTATATTGACTTCAAGGTATATCAGCCTAATTATCTCAAATACCTTGTCATCAAATGTGTGGCAATTATATTTAGGATATTGGTGTCATGTGTAAGAATGAGCTGTGTGTGTGTGTTGTGTTGTGTGTGTGTGTGTGTGTTGGGTGTGTTGGCGTTCATTCCCTACAGTGCAGAGGAGGTTGGTGGCACCTTAATTGGGGAGGAAGGACGCATGGTAATGGATGTGCTGCAGTGATGCTGTGTAGTGGTGCTTCCTGCCCTCAGGCACATTAGAAGTCTACGGACTGTGAACCCTCCCGGGACCAACTGAAACACACTGACACAGATACCAGAAAACATACACTACATTTCCTTTCTATGAGAGAGAGAGAGAGAGAGAGAGAGAGAGAGAGAGAGAGAAACAGAGAGAGAAACAGAGAGAGAAACAGAGAGAGAAACAGAGAGAGAAACAGAGAGAGAGAGAAACAGAGAGAGAGAGAAACAGAGAGAGAGATAAACAGAGAGAGAGAGAGAGGCAAGCCTAATGTAATGGACATCATCTCTAGTGTTTAGACAGTTTAGACAGTTAAGACACAGAGCATCCTGTCTCCTGAAAAAAGCCAAACAGCAAAGACCTTTACTGGAAAGGAGGGCGTGCCAAATGGCACTCTATTCTCTATACAGTAAAACTCTTTTGACGAGGGCCCTGGTCCAAAGTAGTGCACTATATAGGCAATAGGGTTCCTGTTGGGATGCACTCTTAGGTTCTATGGCAGAGCCTCTTGACGTGTTTCTCTGCCTTTCTGTTTCTGTCTGCCTGTATCTCTGTCTGCCTGTATATCTGTCTGCCTGTATATCTGCCTGTATGTCTGTCTTCCTGTTTCTGTCTGCCTGTATCTGTCTGCCTGTTTCTGTCTGCCTGTATCTGTCTGCCTGTATGTCTGTCTTCCTGTTTCTGTCTGCCTGTATCTCTGTCTGCTTGTTTCTGTCTGCCTGTATGTCTGTCTTTCTGTTTCTGTCTGCCTGTATCTGTCTGCCTGTTTCTGTCTGCCTGTATCTGTCTGCCTGTATGTCTGTCTTTCTGTTTCTGTCTGCCTGTAGCTCTGTCTGCCTGTATCTGTCTGCCTGTTTCTGTCTGCCTGTATCACTGTCTGCCTGTATCTCTGTCTGCCTGTATCTGTCTGCCTGTTTCTGTCTGCCTGTATCTGTCTGCCTGTATGTCTGTCTTTCTGTTTCTGTCTGCCTGTATCTCTGTCTGCCTGTATCTGTCTGCCTGTTTCTGTCTGCCTGCTCTCTGTCTGCCTGTATGTCTGTCTGCCTGTATGTCTGTCTTTCTGTTTCTCTCTGCCTGTATCTCTGTCTGCCTGTATATCTGCCGGTATCACTGTCTGCCTGTATCTGTCTGTCTGCCTGTATCTCTGTCTGCCTGTATCTCTGTCTGCCTGTATCTCTGTCTGCCTGTATATCTGCCTGTATCTCTGTCTGCCTGTATATCTGCCTGTATGTCTGTCTGCCTGTATGTCTGTCTGCCTGTATCTCTGTCTGCCTGTATCTCTGACAGCCTTCCAGAAATGACATATGAACCCACTACACTTTCAGCAGCTCCATGTTGATCTAGAAAACCACTTAAATTACAGTTCAGGTTCAACAACTAAAAACCTCAGTTTTTTTAATTTTTTTTAAAATTTGGGTGAGAAATCCCTTTGTATAAATCCAGATCATCCCTAATTTCCCAACAAATTATGTGACAAATACTGTTTTTTATTATGTGACAACTACTGGGGTGGCGGGTAGCTTAGTGGTTAGAGCGTTGGGCCAGTAACCGAAAGGTTGCTGAATCGAATCCCTGAGCTGACAAGGTAAAAATCTGTCGTTCTGCCCCTGAACAAGGCAGTTAACCCACTGTTCCCCTGAACAAGGCAGTTAACCCACTGTTCCCCGGGAGGGAGGCCGTGATTGTAAATAACAATTTGTTGTTAAATGACTTGCCTAGTTAAATAAAGGTTCATTTCTATTAGGCCATCTGAGCATGGTTGACTCTCTCAGAGCTGTGGAATGACTCAGTGTGGTTGTTCCTGGAATCAGCCCAACGGCTCCATCTTTTCCAGAGACACTCATATAAACACATTAGTCCTCTACACTTAATGGAGTATGTATAGGGACTTAGATGGTCTCTACTCTGAGCCACTTCTCTGGTTCACACATCATCACTACTATCAACTAAAGTCATTCCAATTAAACTAAATCCACATCCTGGACCACTATCAACTGTGCTAAATGTTCAGGATTTCATGACAGTTGAAAAACCAGTCAAATGTCAGTCTGTTAATGAAATCTGATGGATAATGACGTGGTCTGGAGATGTAACCAGTGTGAAACGGCTAGCTAGTTAGCGGCGGTGCGCGCCTGTCGCGTATTACAGTAATAGGTGACGTCACTCGCTCTGAGGACCTTGAAGGAGTTATTTCCCCTCGCTCTGAGGACCTTGAAGGAGTTATTTCCCCTCGCTCTGAGGACCTTGAAGGAGTTATTTCCGCTCTGCGAGGACCTTGAAGGAGTTATTTCCGCTCTGCAAGGACCGCAGCTTTTGTGGAGTGACGGGTAACGATGGTCCAAGGGTGACTGTTATGCTCAGAGGGTCCCCGGTTCGAGCACAGGGCGGGGCGAGGAGAGGGTCAGGTAACGATGCTCCAAGGGTGACTGTTATGTTCAGAGGGTCCCCGGATCGAGCACAGGGTGGGGCGAGGAGAGGGTCAGATAACGATGCTCCAAGGGTGACTGTTATGTTCAGAGGGTCCCCGGTTCGAGCACAGGGTGGGGCGAGGAGAGGGTCAGATAACGTGACTGTGACATAGACGTTGCTTAAAACGTATTATAAACTGGGTGGTTTGAGCGCTGAATGCTGATTGGCCGAAAGCCGTTGTATATCAGATCACATACCACGGGTATGACAAAACATTTATTTTCCCTGCTATAATTATATTGGTAACCAGTTTATAATAGCAATATAGGCATCTTGGGGGTTTGTGGGATATGGCCAATATATCACGGCTAAGGGTTGTATCCAGGAACACTGTGTTGTGCCTAAGGACAGCCCTTAGCCGTGGTATATTGACCATATACCACACCACCTCCTTGGGCCGCATTGCTTAAATATCAAACGTTACTTTCTCAACTACCTATTGATGGTGTGGAATTGATTTACCAGGTAATTGGTTGGATCACTGAGAACATCAGAACACCTGTTGTCTTCTCTATTCAACTCCACGTGTATCGCCGGGCTCTCCTGGAGAGATAGTTTTATCAATATATTCAGCTCTGTTTACCTTCAGATTTGAAAATGCTAATTAGCATCAAAGTAGACATCATGCAAGAACGACAACTGCCGAAACATCCATTCTATAACGAATGTCACTTTGAACTATCCCCTCTAACCAAGACAGAGGGAGAGACGGACAATTCTACAAAGGAAAGACTTTTCAACAGCGATCAAGACGACACACTGAGCGTAAATATATATATATTGATTGTAATTGTTTGCGAATGAGTGAGCGTTCATGTGTAAAAGATTAGCATTTCAATTGTTATAATTATTAATTCTGTAGTGACTTCTTAGTCGACCCCCACTTCTCTCATCTAACAAGCCGCCATGCCGGTTTAGCCCACTAGGGGCACATTCCCCTATCATTTCATGTAACCACATTTACCATGTTTGTTTGTTTATGCATTTCTGTGAATTACTTAGTTAGCAATAAATGATGTAAGACAATTGATGCATGGATGACTCATAGTGAAGACTGGGTTCGTGCAGATAACCAACAATTTACGACGTTTGGAATGAGACTAACGTGAGGTAAAATAAAGAAATCATTAATCAGAAGACTATTGATCAGATATGAAAATATCTGAAAGGTTATATTGGGAAATTATAACTTTGTAATCTGAATATTGTCCTAGGTTCCCCGACATCCTAGTTAATTAAAGTTACATGATTAATCAGTTTAATCACGTAATACTAATTACAGAGAATCTTTGATTAAAACTAAGTCTTCAGTTTAATGATAGTAAAGACAAGACACTGTTCTATCTGTCTGCCTGTCTGTCCGGTCGTCTGTAGCTTTGTAATGTGATGCTGCCAGATACCACATTTGTGTAGATATGATATTTGAAGAGGCCAGTCATTAGGATGGCTCCATCTAGCACAGCTTGTTCAGCTCTAGGCAGCATCCCAAATAACACCCTATTCCCTGATATTGCACATTTGGCCATGGCCCATAGGGCTCTGGTATAAAGTAGTGCACTATAAAAAGGGAATAGGGCTCTGGTATAAAGTAGTGCACTATAAAAAGGGAATAGGGCTCTGGTATAAAGTAGTGCACTATAAAAAGGGAATAGGGCTCTGGTATAAAGTAGTGCACTATAAAAAGGGAATAGGGCTCTGGTATAAAGTAGTGCACTATAAAAAGGGAATAGGGCTCTGGTATAAAGTAGTGCACTATAAAAAGGGAATAGGGCTCTGGTATAAAGTAGTGCACTATAAAAAGGGAATAGGGCTCTGGTCTAAAGTAGTGCACTATAAAAAGGGAATAGGGCTCTGGTATAAAGTAGTGCACTATAAAAAGGGAATAGGGCTCTGGTATAAAGTAGTGCACTATAAAAAGGGAATAGGGCTCTGGTATAAAGTAGTGCACTATAAAAAGGGAATAGGGCTCTGGTATAAAGTAGTGCACTATAAAAAGGGAATAGGGCTCTGGTATAAAGTAGTGCACTATAAAAAGGGAATAGGGCTCTGGTATAAAGTAGTGCACTATAAAAAGGGAATAGGGTGCTATTTGGGACATAGGTTACAACCTGTCACAATGGACTCATCTGTTACACACAGAGTAAAGGGCAAGATAGTTGTTTGTCACTGAGCTGACAGATCTGATCTAGGTTAACAACATAACAAAGATCTGATCTAGGTTAACAACATAACACAGATCTGATCTAGGTTAACAACATAACACAGATCTGATCTAGGTTAACAACATAACACAGATCTGATCTAGGTTAACAACATAACACAGATCTGATCTAGGTTAACAACATAACACAGATCTGATCTAGGTTAACAACATAACACAGATCTGAACTAGGTTAACAACATAACACAGATCTGATCTAGGTTAACAACATAACACAGATCTGATCTAGGTTAACAACATAACAAAGATCTGATCTAGGTTAACAACATAACACAGATCTGATCTAGGTTAAAAACATAACACAGATCTGATCTAGGTTAACAACATAACACAGATCTGATCTAGGTTAACAACATAGCTCAGATCTGATCTAGGTTAACAATATAATGCAGATCTGATCTAGGTTAACAATATAACACAGATCTGATCTAGGTTAACAACATAGCACAGATCTTAAATGGAAGAAGTTTGGAACCAGCAAGACTCTTCCTAGAGTTGGCCGCCCGTCCAAACTGAGCAATCGGGGAAGAAGGGCCTTGGTCAAGGAGGTGACCAAGAACCCGATGCTCACTCTGACAGAGCTCCAGAGTTCCTCTGTGGAGATGGGAGAACCTTCCAGAAGGACAACCATCTCTGCAGAACCACCAATCATGCCTTTATGGTAGAGTGGCCAGATGGAAGCCACTCCTCAGTAAAAGGCACATGACAGCCCGTTTTGAGTTCGCCAAAAGGCACCAAAAGGACTCTGACTATGAGAAAAAAGATTCTCTGGTCTGATGAAACCAAGATTGAACTCTTTGGCCTGAATGCCAAGCATCACGTCTGGAGGAAACCAGGCACCATCCCTACAGTGAAGCATGGTGGAGGCTGCACATGCTGTGGGTATGTTTTTCAGCGGCAGGGACTGGGAGACTAGTCAGGATTGAGGGAAAGATGAACAGAGCAAAGGACAGAGAGATCCTTGATGAAAACCTGCTCCAGAGTGCTCAGGACTTTAGAATGGGGTGAAGGTTCACCTTCAAACAGGACAACAACCCTAAGCACACAGCCAAGACAACACAGGAGTGGCTTCGGGACAGGTCTCTGAATGTCCATGAGTGGCCCAGCCAGAGCCCGGAATTGAGCGCGAACATCTCCAGAGAGACCTGAAAATAGCTGTGCAGCAACGCTCCCCATCCAACCTGACAGAGGTTGAGAGGATCTGCAGAGAAGAATGGGAGAAACTCCACAAATACAGGTGTGCCAAGCTTGTAGCGTCATACCCAAGAAGACTCCAGGCTGTAATCACAGCCAAAGGTTCTTCAACAAAGTACTGAATAAAGAGTCTGAATACTTATGTAAATGTCATGTTTCTAAAAACCTGTTTTTGCTTTTTCATTATGGGGTATTGTGATGTCATTATGGGGTGTTGTGATGTCATTATGGGGTGTTGTGATGCCATTATGGGGTGTTGTGATGTCATTATGGGGTGTTGTGATGTCATTATGGGGTGTTGTGATGCCATTATAGGGTGTTGTGATGCCATTATGGGGTGTTGTGATGTCATTATGGGGTATTGTGATGTCATTATGGGGTATTGTGATGTCATTATGGGGTGTTGTGATGTCATTATGGGGTATTGTGATGTCATTATGGGGTGTTGTGATGCCATTATGGGGTGTTGTGATGTCATTATGGGGTATTGTGATGTCATTATGGGGTATTGTGATGTCATTATGGGGTGTTGTGATGTCATTATGGGGTATTGTGATGTCATTATGGGGTGTTGTGATGCCATTATGGGGTGTTGTGATGTCATTATGGGGTATTGTGTTTAAATTGATGAGGTAATTATTTTATATTACTTTTTTTTAAAGGCTGTAACGTAACAAAATGTGAAAAAAGTCAAGGGGTCTGAATACTTTCCAAATGCATTGTACACTGAGTATAACAAACATTAGGAAAACCTTTCTAATATTGAGTTGTTGTTTGGTTGGTGGACCATTCTTGATACACTGGAAACTGTTGAGCGTAAAAAACCTAGCAGAGTTCAAGTTCTTGGCACAAGCTAGTGTGTTGGCCTGTCGCCTACTACCATACCCTGTTCAAAGGAGCTTAAATCTTTTGTCTTGCTCATTCACCCTCTGAATGGCACACACACACAATCCATGTCTGTTGTCCCAAGGCTTAAAAATCATTCTTTAACCGGTCTCCTCCCCTTCATCTGCACTGATTGAGGTGGATTTAACAAATGACATCAATAAGAGATCATAGCTTTCACCTGTGTTCACCTGGTCATGTTATTGTAAGAGTGTCCATAAAGGAGAGGGGGGGGAGGGGGGGGGGGGGGTGAAGCTCAATATTAATAAGGTGTTCTTAATGTTTTGTACCCTCAGCGAAAAACCCAGCAGCGGTGCAGTTCTGTATATATTTCTTTCGAATTTTCATTGTTGAATATTAAAAAAAACAGGAAATCAGCTCCAATCAGCTCCAAGTGATTTTAACTTAATCAATCTATTCTAAAAGTATTTCAATGCGTAATAGAGAGATACGTGATCATATAAAAACGTCAGCAAGGTTGAAATGATTCATTCTTAGTCAAATTATTTATTTCTAATTATATCTGTTTGGGCATCTTGTGGTCAATATGGACGCGCGGGTTGGATCACGTTGATGATCCCTGCAATACGGCATGTCTGATCGCTAATCGTTAGGGGTATAGGCTTGCAAGAGTTTTTGCTTGTGTCTGTCGGGAGTGGTGCGCTATCACGCTTGCTGAGGAAATACCAGAGGAAAGTGGAGAACATGCTTTGAGTTTTGTGCGTTTTCTGTTGTGCCCCACCCGCAAAACCTGCGATTTATTTTAATCTGAGCCTGCAGGAGAAATCCGATGTGAAGGAGAGAAATTGAGAATTAGTTGACAAATCATGAGGCAAAAAAAACAGCACTTTGTCCCTCTTTTTGAAGTTTTGCTTAGATGTATTTTTTATAAAACTAAATCAAAAGTGGTGTGGCCCAGATTGAATATTGCTGTCCGCTATGGCAAATGCCGCATTGCCACAGGTTTCTGGTGGCCTGGCTGGCTGACCTCGGAGTCAATATGAACTCCGCTGTTCAATCAGCAAAAACGCTCTGTATCACGTCAAGTTGGCCCATGTTACTGCTCTGCCATAGAGACTGGGACAATTTATGAAATATCCGGACAAGGTGTTGTGAATATGTCAGCGGTGGTGTCGATGACAGTCTCATCAAAGGAAAACATGAACCTGGAGTGACATAGACAACTTGAAGATGAGTTTTGCGCACCCGGAACAAACTAGTCTCTATCTTTAAAAAATTCAAAATCACGTAAGATTGGGATTTGTACAGTGGTGTGTTTGTCGACAGGCTATAGCAAGGCGTTGCCTACAGCATATATAAGGTCCCACAGTTGACAGTGCATGTCAGAGCAAAAACCAAGCTATGAGGTCGAAGGAATAGTCCATAGATCTCAAAGACAGGATTGTGTCGAGGCACAGATCTGGGGAAGGGTACAAAAAAAATTTGTGCAGCATTGAAGGTCCCCAAGAACACAGTGGCCTCCATCATTCTTAAATGGAAGAAGTTTGGAACCACCAAGACTCTTCCGGCAGTGAGTAGGACATGTTGGACAAAACCCTCTGAGTCGATGATGGCTCCGAAAGCCTTTTGGAGTGGGTCTGTGGACTTTTCCATGTGAATATTAAAGTTACCAAATATGTGAATATTATCTGCTATGACTACAAGGTCCGATAGGAATTCAGGGAACTCAGTGAGGAACGCTGTATATGGCCCAGGAGGCCTGTAAACAGTAGCTATAAAAAGTGATTGAGTAGGCTGCATAGATTTCATGACTAGAAGCTCAAAAGATGAAAATGCAGTAATTTTTTCTGTAAATTGAAATTTAGTGTCGTAAATGTTAGCAACAGCTCCACCTTTGCGGGATGCACGGGGGATATGGTCACTAGCGTAACCAGGAGGTGATAGATGGGCTGTGTACAGGTATAGTGATCGGTAAGCTGCTCTGACAGCTGATGCTTAAAGTTAGTGAGGGAGATATAAGACTCTAGCTTCAGTGATTTTTGCAATTTGTTCCAGTCTTTGGCAGCAGAGAACTGGAAGGAAAGGAGGGTTAGAGAGAGGAGTTGGCTTTGGGGGTGACCAGTGAGATATACCTGATGAAGTTGCCAATTAACTATTTTCTTTGTGGATTTTTGACGTGTACTTGGGGTTATTGTCTTGCTGGAAGATCCACTTGCGACCATGTTTCAGCCTCCTAGCAGAGGCAAATCCCGAACTCTACCTTTTAACTCAAATAAAATGGCTGTTCAGGGACCAGTTCAGACAATACTGCAGGTCCCAGGTCAGTTCTAAATGGTCCTTTCATGCAAAACGCTTTGAAAGGGACTTCCGTGTACATTAGTCCTTTTTAATGTTTTCATACTTGCAGATTAATGCTTTTCCTGTATATTTTAGTAGATGTGTATCAATGTTTTGGGGAGGGAAAGCCGAGGTTCTTCTGGAAGTTTTTTTTTTAAATGAACAGCGTCGGTGTTTAATCATGAAACAAACATGCATTTTTAAACATGGGTTGTTGGTAGCTTTTACAGCAAACTCATGCCACCGTTTATTTCAGGCCTGGTAGCTTTTACAGCAAACTCATGCCACCGTTTATTTCAGGCTTGGTAACTTTGCTACAAAACCTAGCAGTAATTTTAGTCTTGGTAACTTTACAGTAAACACGAGCTAAAGTAATTTTGTGATGACACAGTCGTATATCAGAGTACCTGTTCAGATGTGTATAGTATTCATGCAGTATAGATTGTATTACTTTGCAGATAAACTAAACAGTGGAAGTATTTACCTCTAACCCTGCCTCTCTAACCCTGCCTCTCTAACCCTTTCTCTCTAACCCTGCCTCTCCAACCCTGCCTCTCTAACCCTTTCTCTCTAACCCTGCCTCTCCAACCCTGCCTCTCTAACCCTGCCTCTCCAACCCTGCCTCTCCAACCCTGCCTCTCCAACCCTGCCTCTCTAACCCTGCCTCTCTAACCCTGCCTCTCCAACCCTGCCTCTCCAACCCTGCCTCTCTAACCCTGCCTCTCTAACCCTGCCTCTCTAACCCTGCCTCTCTAACCCTGCCTCTCTAACCCTGCCTCTCTAACCCTGCCTCTCTAACCCTGCCTCTCCAACCCTGCCTCTCTACCCTGCCTCTCCAACCCTGCCTCTCCAACCCTCTCAGCCTGGCGCTGGAAAGTGTATGATCGCCAACCCTATGCCCGCATGCCGCTTCTCCAGTCAATGGAGGATGCATGTGGGGACAGAGGTTGCCTCTGTCCAAGGTTGGATACGCCATGCTAGGAGATACCTCCCTCGATGTTTGGCAAGAGAAAACGTGTCTTGTGATGTGGACGAAGTGTTGTGGCCAAACCCAGGCCAGAGAAGAGATGAAGCGTAGCACTGGTGACTGCCCCCCCTACCAATTCCTGGACTGACCCCCCGGGACCCCTCACACACAATTGTGTTCTTTACTGTATTCTAAAGAATATACTTTTGGTTTACATATGTTTATGGTTTTGTTGTATGCTACTGTATACAACAGTAATGTTTGGCCTAATATTTTGGTCAATCAACAACAAGTGGGACACAATCATGAAGTGGAACGACATTTATTGGATATTTCAAACTTTTTTAATAAATCAAAAACTGAAAAATTGCACAAATGATTCAGCCCCCTTAAGTTAATACTTTGTAGCGCCACCTTTTGCTGCGATTACAGCTGTAAGTCGCTTGGGTTATGTCTCTATCAGTTTTGCACATCGAGAGACTGACATTTTTTCCCATTCCTCCTTGCAAAAGAGCTTGAGCTCAGTGAGGTTGGATGGAGAGCATTTGTGAACAGCAGTTTTCAGTTCTTTCCACAGATTCTCGATTGGATTCAGGTCTGGACTTTGACTTGGCCATTCTAACACCTGGATATGTTTATTTTTGAACCATTCCATTGTAGATTTTGCTGTATGTTTTGGATCATTGTCTTGTTGGAAGACAAATCTCCGTCCCAGTCTCAGGTCTTTTGCAGACTCCATCAGGTTTTCTTCCAGAATGGTCCTGTATTTGGCTCCATCCATCTTCCCATCAATTTTAACCATCTTCCCTGTCCCTGCTGAAGAAAAGCAGGCCCAAACCATGATGCTGCCACCACCATGTTTGACAGTGGGGATGGTGTGTTCAGGGTGATGAGCTGTGTTGCTTTTACGCCAAACATAACATTTTGCATTGTTGCCAAAAAGTTCAATTTTGGTTTCATCTGACCAGAGCACCTTCTTCCACATGTTTGGTGTGTCTCCCAGGTGGCTTGTGGCAAACTTTAAACTGCACTTTTTATGGATATCTTTAAGAAATGGCTTTCTTCTTGCCACTCTTCCATAAAGGCCAGATTTGTGCAATATACGACTGATTGTTGTCCTATGGACAGAGTCTCCCACCTCAGCTGTAGATCTCTGCAGTTCATCCAGAGTGATCATGGGCCTCTTGGCTGCATCTCTGATCAGTCTTCTCCTTGTATGAGCTGAAAGTTTAGAGGGACGGCCAGGTCTTGGTAGATTTGCAGTGGTCTGATACTCCTTCCATTTCAATATTATCGCTTGCACAGTGCTCCTTGGGATGTTTAAAGCTTGGGAAATCTTTTTGTATCCAAATCCGGCTTGAAACTGCTTCACAACAGTATCTCGGACCTGCCTGGTGTGTTCCTTGTTCTTCATGATGCTCTCTGCGCTTTTAACGGACCTCTGAGACTATCACAGTGCAGGTGCATTTATACAGAGACTTGATTACACACAGGTGGATTGTATTTATCATCATTAGTCATTTAGGTCAACATTGGATCATTCAGAGATCCTCACTGAACTTCTGGAGAGAGTTTGCTGCACTGAAAGTAAAGGGGCTGAATAATTTTGCACGCCCAATTTTTCAGTTTTTGATTTGTTAAAAAAAAAAATATATCCAATAAATGTCGTTCCACTTCATAATTGTGTTCCACTTGTTGTTGATTCTTCACAAAAAAATACAGTTTTATATCTTTATGTTTGAAGCCTGAAATGTGGCAAAAGGTCGCAAAGTTCAAGGGGGCCGAATACTTTCGCAAGGCACTGTATGTCTCTCCCTTTGATTCCTTCCCTATATATTTCTCTCCCTTTGGTTCCTCCCCTATATATGTCACTCCCTTTGGTTCCTTCCCTATATATGTCACTCCCTTTGGTTCCTTCCCTATATATGTCACTCCCTTTGGTTCCTTCCCTATATATGTCACTCCCTTTGGTTCCTTCCCTATATATGTCTCTCCCTTTGGTTCTTTCCCTATAGATGTCTCTCCCTTTGGTTCCTTCCCTATATATGTCACTGCCTTTGGTTCCTTCCCTATATATGTCACTCCCTTTGGTTCCTTCCCTATATATGTCACTCCCTTTGGTTCCTTCCCTATATATGTCACTCCCTTTGGTTCCTTCCCTATATATGTCTCTCCCTTTGGTTCCTTCCCTATATATGTCACACCCTTTGGTTCCTTCCCTATATATGTTCCTTCCCTATATATGTCTCTCCCTTTGGTTCCTTCCCTATATATGTCTCTCCCTTTGGTTCCTTCCCTATATATGTCACTCCCTTTGGTTCCTTCCCTATATATGTCTCTCCCTTTGGTTCCTTCCCTATATATGTCTCTCCCTTTGGTTCCTTCCCTATATATGTCACACCCTTTGGTTCCTTCCCTATATATGTTCCTTCCCTATATATGTAACTCCCTTTGGTTCCTTCCCTATATATGTCACTCCCTTTGGTTCCTTCCCTATATATGTCACTCCCTTTGGTTCATTCCCTATATATGTCTCTCCCTTTGGTTCCTTCCCTATATATGTCTCTCCCTTTGGTTCCTTCCCTATATATGTCTCTCCCTTTGGTTCCTTCCCTATATATGTCTCTCCCTTTTGTTCCTTCCCCAGGCGTTATTGTTTCAGTTCCATGTCTGTGCGTTGTTCATGTTTCTCGTTTTGTTCGTTTATTTATTAAATTATTCACTCCCTGAACTTACTTCCCGACTCCCAGGGCCCACGTTACACATTGACATTAATACACGACTAAGTGAAATATTGACTGCAGTGGAAGTTAGACCTCACTTTTCACGTGATTTATTTCTGTTACATGAATTAAACGTTATAGTAGCTGCCTCTTAGAATCAGTTCCCCAGCATCCCTCCCTCAGCGCTATTATAAAATGGGCTATTAGGAGCCTGAGACGGATGAGAGCTCTGCCTGCTGGGAAGGGATGGGCTGGAGCTCTGCTCTCTGATAGAGGTATGTGCTGGAGCTCTACTCTCTGATAGAGGGATGGGCTGGAGCTCTACTCTCTGACAGAGGGATGGGCTGGAGCTCTGCTCTCTGATAGAGGGATGGGCTGGAGCTCTGCTCTCTGATAGAGGGATGGGCTGGAGCTCTACTCTCAGAGGGATGGGCTGGAGCTCTACTCTCTGATTGAGGGATGGGCTGGAGCTCTACTCTCTGATTGAGGGATGGGCTGGAGCTCTACTCTCTGATAGAGGGATGGGCTGGAGCTCTACTCTCTGATTGAGGGATGGGCTGGAGCTCTGCTCTCTGATAGAGGGATGGGCTGGAGCTCTGCTCTCTGATTGAGGGATGGGCTGGAGCTCTGCTCTCTGATAGAGGGATGGGCTGGAGCTCTACTCTCTGATAGAGGGATGGGCTGCTGCTCTACTCTCTGATTGAGAGATGGGCTGGAGCTCTAATCTATGATAGAGGGATGGGCTGGAGCCCTATGATAGAGGGATGGGCTGGAGCTCTATGATAGAGGGAGGGGTTGGAGCTCTACTCTCTGATTGAGAGATGGGCTGGAGCTCTACTCTCTGATAGAGGGATGGGCTGCTGCTCTACTCTCTGATTGAGAGATGGGCTGGAGCTCTACTCTCTGATAGAGGGATGGGCTGGAGCTCTATGATAGAGGGATGGGCTGGAGCTCTACTCTCTGATAGAGGGAGGGGTTGGAGCTCTATGATAGAGGGAGGGGTTGGAGCTCGATGATAGAGGGATGGGCTGGAGCTCTACTCTCTGATAGAGGGAGGGGCTGGAGCTCTACTCTCTGATAGAGGGAGGGGCTGGAGCTCTATGATAGAGGGATGGGCTGGAGCTCTACTCTCTGATAGAGGGATAGGCTGGAGCTCTACTCTCTGATAGAGGGATGGGCTGCTGCTCTGCTCTCTGATAGAGGTATGGGCTGGAGCTCTACTCTCTGATAGAGGGATGGACTGCAGCTCTACTCTCTGACAGAGGGATGGGCTGGAGCTCTGCTCTCTGATAGAGGGATGGGCTGGAGCTCTGCTCTCTGATAGAGGGATGGGCTGGAGCTCTACTCTCAGAGGGATGGGCTGGAGCTCTACTCTCTGATTGAGGGATGGGCTGGAGCTCTACTCTCTGATTGAGGGATGGGCTGGAGCTCTACTCTCTGATAGAGGGATGGGCTGGAGCTCTACTCTCTGATTGAGGGATGGGCTGGAGCTCTGCTCTCTGATAGAGGGATGGGCTGGAGCTCTGCTCTCTGATTGAGGGATGGGCTGGAGCTCTGCTCTCTGATAGAGGGATGGGCTGGAGCTCTACTCTCTGATAGAGGGATGGGCTGCTGCTCTACTCTCTGATTGAGAGATGGGCTGGAGCTCTAATCTATGATAGAGGGATGGGCTGGAGCCCTATGATAGAGGGATGGGCTGGAGCTCTATGATAGAGGGAGGGGTTGGAGCTCTACTCTCTGATTGAGAGATGGGCTGGAGCTCTACTCTCTGATAGAGGGATGGGCTGCTGCTCTACTCTCTGATTGAGAGATGGGCTGGAGCTCTACTCTCTGATAGAGGGATGGGCTGGAGCTCTATGATAGAGGGATGGGCTGGAGCTCTACTCTCTGATAGAGGGAGGGGTTGGAGCTCTATGATAGAGGGAGGGGTTGGAGCTCGATGATAGAGGGATGGGCTGGAGCTCTACTCTCTGATAGAGGGAGGGGCTGGAGCTCTACTCTCTGATAGAGGGAGGGGCTGGAGCTCTATGATAGAGGGATGGGCTGGAGCTCTACTCTCTGATAGAGGGATAGGCTGGAGCTCTACTCTCTGATAGAGGGATGGGCTGCTGCTCTGCTCTCTGATAGAGGTATGGGCTGGAGCTCTACTCTCTGATAGAGGGATGGACTGCAGCTCTACTCTCTGATAGAGGTATGGGCCGGAGCTCTACTCTCTGATAGAGGGATGGGCTGCAGCTCTACTCTCTGATAGAGGGATGGGCTGGAGCTCTACTCTCTGATAGAGGGATGGGCTGCAGCTCTACTCTCTGACAGAGGGATGGGCTGGAGCTCTACTCCCTGATAGAGGGATGGGCTGGAGAAATTTATGGAAAAAAAAATCAAGACAAACATGTGACCAACAGGGGGTTCTGGGTGAGTTTGGTGCTGACTCACCTGGGGTGACCGAGAAGCGTTCCGCCTGCCATCTCGACTCCCAGACGGACCCCCCGAGCACCGATCGGCCGTGTGTCCTCTCTGACCACAGCTGGTGCAGGGGGGGGGCCTCCTCCTCCGGTACCCCTCGGCACGGCCCCTCCCAACTCCATCGGAATGGCAGCGGGATGCTGGGTGGTGGAACGCACAGGACCCTCTCCGAACGCCCGCGGGCAGCCAGCAGATTGTCCAGCAGGATGGACATGTCAATTAGTTCACCTAGGGAGAGAGCGGTGTCCTGACACGCTAGCTCCCTGCGGACGTCCTCCCGGAGACTACACCGGTAGTGGTCGATAAGGGCCCTGTCGTTCCACCCAGATCCAGCTGCCAAGGTCCGGAACTCCAGCGCGTATCCTGGGCGCTCCTCCGCTCCTGCCTAAGATGAAACAGTCGCTCCTCTGGAGGGTGGTCAAACACGGCACGAAAGCGGCGGGTAAACTCTGGGTAGTGCTCCTTCGCTGAGTCTGGGCCAGACTGCGTTCGCCCACTCCAGAGCACGACCCTTCAGGCAGGAGACGAGGACACTCACACTCTCCGCTCCCATGGGTCTCACGGTTGCCAGTTGGAGTAAGAACCCCTGGCACCCCGCCGCCGCTCCATCAGAGAGAGTGGAGAGGAGACCACTCCTCTCCCATCGGTCCATTCTCTCTATCATTTGATCCATCGCCGATCCGATCCGATGGAGGACGATGGTGTGGTGGAGAACCCGTTCCTCCATCGATGGGAGAGGGTTGGCCGCTGCTCCTGCTGACTCCATTTATATGGTGCGGGATTCTGTAACGATCTGGGTGTTGTGGGTGCGAAGTCAGGCGCAGGAAACAGAGAGTTCAAGGTAGTGCTCTTTTTAATGCACACACGGCGAACGTAGACCACCCCACGAAACACTGGGCGAAAAACAAATGCCCCAAAAAGGGGGACTAAAACAGTCCAGCAAAAACCCACGAACAGGAACAAATACGTTCGACTCAAACACAAACAATACCGCACAAAGAAACAGGCTGACTAATAAAGCCCAACTAATCACCACAATGCATAACATGTGTAACCAATAAACAGACAAGGAGGGGGAGGAAAAGAATCAGTGGCAGCTAGTAGGCCGGCGACGACGACCGCCGAGCGCCACCCGAACGGGAAGGGGAGACACCCTCGGTAGGAGTCGTGACAGTCATCCACAAAGCAGATGTCCTAACCGACTTGCCAAAAACTATAAGAAATGTGTAGTGGTTGAATAGGGTAGGGGAGTAAGATGGAGAATAGGGTTAATTTGCTTAATTTTGTGTCAGGGGCAGCTACATTGCAATATGGAAGACCCGCAAGAATAGTTTTCGGGGACAGGGGTCTGTGGATGTGGTGGAAATGCTGGAGGGGATGTTGGCAGTGAGACTGAGGGTTGAGTTTGCCTATTACAAACTGGTTAACAATATTTAACTATTTATTTATGAGTA
This sequence comes from Oncorhynchus clarkii lewisi, assembly GCF_045791955.1. NCBI lineage: Eukaryota > Metazoa > Chordata > Actinopteri > Salmoniformes > Salmonidae > Oncorhynchus > Oncorhynchus clarkii. Next base: position 96,354,556 of record NC_092151.1, on the reverse strand, counting down.
TATGGGGTATTCAGAGGCTGTTGTGTTTAGTTACTGTGGAGGAGGAATTGGTGTTGTGTTTTAATTGATGTGTTACTATGGTTTTGTATGAGTGTTTATTGTGTTGTGGGCTCCCACACCCAATAAAGATGATTTAAAACTCTAACTCTCTCTCTTTCGCGTTCTCCCTCTCTATCTCGTGTTCTCTCTCTCTCTCTCTCTCGTTCTCTCTCGTTCTCTCTGTCTCTCTGTCTCTCTCTCTCTCGTTCTCTCTCGTTCTCTCTGTCTCTGTCTCTCTCTAGTCCTCTAAGTCTCTCTCTGTCTTTGTCTCTTGTTTATCACTTCTCACAGGGCAGGAGGAGATGAGAAGAGCAGGCCAATGTAAATGGCATCCATACTATAATTTCCGTTTAGTTTTTGCTTTTTTGAAGTGCTCTGGGGGCGGGTCGCTGGGTTTGGAAGAGGAATAGTCGTGTTATTGTTACTTCTGAAATGTGTTGTTGTTCGAAGTGTTTGAGTGTTGATATGGTAATCTCTTTTATGGTCTTAATTCCTTTTTAGACTAATGGTTCTGTAGGGCCATTTTAGACTCGAACACAACAGACACAATCCTATCCGCGACATGAGTGCCAAGCAGATAGCAGCCGATGACTTTGTGTCCAACCATGTTGGCTCCTCGTGGTGAAAGCGGTTGCCATGGAAACCCACCGTGTTGTGGCGCTGGTACGGAGGAAAGTGTAGCTGCATGGCACTCTGGGTATTGGAACAGATAGCACAACACTCTGTGGATTATTACCTCATATGTTAAAACTTCTTGAGGCTATGGGTTCCCCTACAGGAACTCCACCCACCCCCCTTCAGCTGAAACGGTGGTGCAGGGAATGCAAAAATATTCTTAGAAATATTTAACCTCCACACATTAACAAGTCCAATACCTCAAATGAAAGATAAACACCTTGTTCATCTACCCAGTGTGTCAGATTTTTTAAATGTTTTACGGCGAAAACACAGCATATATTTATGTTAGACCACCACCAAAACAAAGACAAAAGGCAGCCATTTTGTACCACAAAAGATAAAATGACAAAAGCAGGATTAAAAAAAAATCATTCACTAACCTCTTGAAAATCTTCATCAGATGACAGTCATATGACATGTTACACAGTACATTTATGTTTTGTTCGATAATATGCATTTTATATCCATAAACCTCGGTTTACATTGACGCCATGTTCAGAAAATTCTCCAAAATGTCCGGAGGAATTATAGAAAGCTACGCCAGATAACAGAAATACTCATCATAAACTTTGACTAAAGTTACATGTTCTACATATAATTAAAAAGATACGCTGGTTCTTAATGCAACCGCTGTGTCACATTTTTTTTTAACGTTACGGAATTAGCCTACCATGCAATAATCTGAGACGGCGCTCAGACGTAACAATATTTCTCCGCCATGTTGGAGTCAACAGAAATACAAAATTACAACATAAATATTCCCTTACCTTTGATGGTCTTCGATCAGAATGTAGTGGAAGGAGTCCTAGTTCAACAATACATTGTTTTGTTTCATAATGTTCAATTCTAGTGTCCATGTAGTAGCATCTGCTACCACTTTCAGCTCAAATGCCCAAAAAATGACTTCTGGTCCAGGATAACTTTGCATCAAAACTTCCAAATGACATATTACAGGTCGACAAACTGGTCAAACTAAGTGCAGAATCAATCTTCAGGATGTTATAATCATATCTCTCCCTGTAACTGTGTATATCTCTCCCTCTATTTGTAACTGTGTATATCTCTCCCTGTAACTGTGTATATCTCTATCTGTAACTGTGTATATCTCTCCCTGTAACTGTGTATATCTCTATCTGTAACTGTGTATATCTCTCCCTGTAAATGTAACTGTGTATATCTCTATCTGTAACTGTGTATATCTATATCTGTAACTGTGTATATCTCTATCTGTAACTGTGTATATCTCTATCTGTACCTGTGTATATCTCTCCCTCTATTTGTAACTGTATATATATAACTGTGTATATCTCTATCTGTAACTGTGTACATCTCTCCCTGTAACTGTGTATATCTCTATCTGTCACGTTCTGACCTTTATTTCCGTTGTATTGTATTTATTTAGTATGGTCATTGCGTGAGTTGGGTGGGCAGTCTATGTTTGTTTTTCTATGTTTTGGGGCATTTCTATGTTTTCGGCCTAGTATGGTTCTCAATCAGAGGCAGGTGTCATTAGTTGTCTCTGATTGAGAATCATACTTAGGTAGCCTGGGTTGCACTGTTTGTTTGTGGGTGATTGTCTATGTTAGTGGCTTGTGTCAGCACAGGTCTCATTTTGTAGCGAATTTGTCGAATTTGGTTTATTGTTTTTGTTTCTTTATTAAAGATTTTACCATGGACACTTACCACGCCGCATATTGGTTCTCTGATCCTTCTCGCCTCTCCTCTTCAGACGAAGAGGAGGACGACCGTGACAGAATCACCCACCAACCAAGGACCAAGCGGCGTGGTAGAAAACAGCGACGACAGCAGCAGCAGCAGCAGCAACAACAGCGGCTGGTATCACAGGACTCCTGGACATGGGAGGAGATACTGAACGGAGAGGGACCCTGGGCACAGGCTTGGGAATATCGCCGCCCCAAAGCAGAGCTGGAGGCAGTGAAAGCTGAGCAGCGGCGATATGAGGAGGCAGCACGGCAGTGCGACAGGTACGAGAGACAGCCCCAACATTTTTTTGGGGGGGAGGCACACGAGGGGTGGAGCTAAGCCAGGTAGCAGACCTGCGCTCACTCCTCGTGCTTATTATAAGCAGCGAGATACTGGGCAGGCACCGTGTTATGCGGTTAAGCGCACGGTGTCGCCAGTACGTGTCCATAGCCCGGTGCGCTATAGGACAGCCCCCCGAGAGTGTCGTGCGGGCATCGAGCCAGGGCGTATAGTGCCTGCTCAGCGGGTCTGGTCGCCGGTACGCAGTTTTGGCCCAGGGTATCCTGCGCCGGCGAATGTGGGAATGGAGCCGAAGGGAGAGGTGCGTGTAGTAAGCACTAGATCTCCCGTGCTTACCCACAGCCCGGTTCAACCTGTGCCTGCACTCTGGACGGTCCGGGCTAGAGTGGTTATCCAGCCTGGGGAAGTGGTGCCAAGGTTGCGCACCAGAGCTCCAGTGCTCCCCCACAGCCCGGTCTTTCAGGTGCCTCCTCTTAACCCAAAGCCTCCTGAAGGTCTTCCCAGCCTGGTGGTTCCTGTGGCAGCCCCACGCACCAGGCTGTCTCTCTGTCTCCTCCCTGCAGGTGGTCCTGTCTGTCCGGCGCCGCTGCCGGAGTCTCCCGCCTGTCCGGCGCCTCTGCCGGAGTCTCCCGCCTGTCCGGCGCCTCTGCCGGAGTCTCCCGCCTGTCCGGCGCCTCTGCCGGAGTCTCCCGCCTGTCCGGCGCCTCTGCCGGAGTCTCCCGCCTGTCCGGCGCCTCTGCCGGAGTCTCCCGCCTGTCCGGCGCCTCTGCCGGAGTCTCCCGCCTGTCCGGCGCCTCTGCCGGAGTCTCCCGCCTGTCCGGCGCCTCTGCCGGAGTCTCCCGCCTGTCCGGCGCCTCTGCCGGAGTCTCCCGCCTGTCCGGCGCCTCTGCCGGAGTCTCCCGCCTGTCCGGCGCCTCTGCCGGAGTCTCCCGCCTGTCCGGCGCCTCTGCCGGAGTCTCCCGCCTGTCCGGCGCCTCTGCCGGAGCCTCCCGCCTGTCCGGCGCCGCTGCCGGAGCCCCCCGCCTGCCTGGCGCCGCTGCCGGAGCCCCCCGCCTGCCCGGCGCCGCTGCCGGAGCCCCCCGCCTGCCCGGCGCCGCTACCGGAGCCCCCCGCCTGTCCGGCGCCGCTGCCGGAGCCCCTCTGCCCAGAGCTGCTGCCGCCCCTCTGTCCCGAGCAGCTGCCCCTCTGTCCCGAGCATCTGCCCCTCTGTCCCGAGCATCTGCCCCTCTGTCCCGAGCATCTGCCCCTCTGTCCCGAGCAGCTGCCCTCTCTGTCCCGAGCTGCCCCTCTGTCCCGAGCAGCCCCTCTGTCCAGTGGGGTCATTGAGAGGGGTGGTCATGGTGAGAAAGCCACGGAGGCGGACAATAAGGCGGACTAAGACAATGATGAAGTGGAGTCCGCGTCCCGCGCCAGAGCCGCCACCGCGGACAGACGCCCACCCAGACCCTCCCCTATAGGTCAAGGTTTTGCGGTCGGAGTCCGCACCTTTGGGGGGGGGGGGGGGTACTGTCACGTTCTGACCTTTATTTCCGTTGTATTGTATTTATTTAGTATGGTCAGGGCGTGAGTTGGGTGGGCAGTCTGTTTGTTTTTCTATGTTTTGGGGCATTTCTATGTTTTCGGCCTAGTATGGTTCTCAACCAGAGGCAGGTGTCATTAGTTGTCTCTGATTGAGAATCATACTTAGGTAGCCTGGGTTGCATTGTTTGTTTGTGGGTGATTGTCTATGTTAGTGGCTTGTGTCAGCACAGGTCTCATTTTGTAGCTTCACGGTCGAATTTGGTTTATTGTTTTTGTTACTCTTTTGTATAGTGTTCAGTCTTTCTTTATTAAAGATTTTACCATGGACACTTACCACGCCGCATATTGGTCCTCTGATCCTTCTCGCCTCTCCTCTTCAGACGAAGAGGAGGACGACCGTGAAACTATCTGTAATTGTGTATATCTCTATCTGTAACTGTGTATATCTCTCCCTCTTCCTGTAACTGTGTATATCTCTCCCTGTAACTGTGTATATCTCTCCCTGTAACTGTGTATATCTCTCCCTCTTCCTGTAACTGTGTATATCTCTCCCTCTATCTGTAACTGTGTATATCTCTACCTGCAACTGTGTATATCTCTACCTGCAACTGTGTATATCTCTCCCTGTAACTGCGTATATCTCTCCCTGTAACTGCGTATATCTCTCCCTGTAACTGTGTATATCTCTCCCTCTATCTGTAACTGTGTATATCTCTCCCTCTTCCTGTAACTGTGTATATCTCTCCCTGCAACTGTGTATATCTCTCCCTGCAACTGTGTATATCTCTCCCTCTATCTGTAACTGTGTATATCTCTCCCTCTATCTGTAACTGTGTATATCTCTCCCTCTTCCTGTAACTGTGTATATCTCTACCTGCAACTGTGTATATCTCTACCTGCAACTGTGTATATCTCTACCTGCAACTCTGTATATCTCTACCTGCAACTCTGTATATCTCTCCCTGCAACTGTGTATATCTCTCCCTGTAACTGCGTATATCTCTCCCTGTAACTGTGTATATCTCTATCTGTAACTGTGTATATCTCTCCCTGTAACTGTGTATATCTCTATCTGTAACTGTGTATATCTCTCCCTGTAACTGTGTATATCTCTCCCTGTAACTGTGTATATCTCTATCTGTAACTGTGTATACAGTATCTCTATCTGTAACTGTGTATATCTCTCCCTCTATCTGTAACTGTGTATATCTCTCCCTCTTCCTGTAACTGTGTATATCTCTACCTGTAACTGTGTATATCTCTATCTGTAACTGTGTATACAGTATCTCTATCTGTAACTGTGTATATCTCTCCCTCTATCTGTAACTGTGTATATCTCTCCCTGTAACTGTGTATATCTCTCCCTCTATCTGTAACTGTGTATATCTCTCCCTCTATCTGTAACTGTGTATATCTCTCCCTCTTCCTGTAACTGTGTATATCTCTATCTGTAACTGTGTATATCTCTATCTGTAACTGTGTATATCTCTATCTGTAACTGTGTATATCTCTCCCTGTAACTGTGTATATCTCTATCTGTAACTGTGTATATCTCTCCCTCTATCTGTAACTGTGTATATCTCTATCTGTAACTGTGTATATCTCTATCTGTAACTGTGTATATCTCTCCCTGTAACTGTGTATATCTCTATCTGTAACTGTGTATATCTCTCCCTCTATCTGTAACTGTGTATATCTCTATCTGTAACTGTGTATATCTCTATCTGTAACTGTGTATATCTCTATCTGTAACTGTGTATACAGTATCTCTATCTGTAACTGTGTATATCTCTCCCTCTATCTGTAACTGTGTATATCTCTCCCTGTAACTGTGTATATCTCTATCTGTAACTGTGTATATCTCTCCCTCTCTCAGTAACTGTGTATATCTCTATCTGTAACTGTGTATATCTCTATCTGTAACTGTGTATATCTCTATCTGTAACTGTGTATTTCTGTCCCTGTAACTGTGTATATCTCTATCTGTAACTGTGTATATCTCTCCCTCTCTCAGTAACTGTGTATATCTCTATCTGTAACTTTGTATATCTCTATCTGTAACTGTGTATATCTCTATCTGTAACTGTGTATTTCTGTCCCTGTAACTGTGTATATCTCTATCTGTAACTCTGTATATCTCTCCCTCTCTCAGTAACTGTGTATATCTCTATCTGTAACTTTGTATATCTCTATCTGTAACTGTGTATATCTCTCCCTGTAACTGTGTATACAGTATCTCTATCTGTAACTGTGTATATCTCTCCCTCTCTCTGTAACTGTGTATATCTCTCCCTGTAACTGTGTATATCTCTCCCTGTAACTGTGTATATCTCTCCCTGTAACTGTGTATATCTCTCCCCCTCCCTGTAACTGTGTATATCTCTCCCTGTAACTGTGTATATCTCTCCCTGTAACTGTGTATATCTCTCCCTGTAATTGTGTATATCTCTCCCTCTATCTGTAACTGTGTATATCTCTATCTGTACCTGTGTATATCTCTCCCTGTAACTGTGTATATCTCTCCCTGTAATTGTGTATAGCTCTCCCTCTATCAGTAACTGCGTATATCTCTATCTGTAGCTGTGTATATCTCTCCCTGTAACTGTGTATATCTCTCCCTGTAATTGTGTATATCTCTCCCTCTATCTGTAAATGTGTATATCTCTATCTGTAACTGTGTATATCTCTCCCTGTAACTGTGTATATCTCTCCCTGTAATTGTGTATCTCTCCCTCTATCTGTAAATGTGTATATCTCTATCTGTAACTGTGTATATCTCTATCTGTAACTGTGTATCTCGCTATCTGTAACTGTGTATCTCGCTATCTGTAACTGTGTATCTCGCTATCTGTAACTGTGCATCTCTCTAGCTGTAACTGTGTATCTCTCTCCCTGTAACTGTGTATCTCTCTCCCTGTAACTGTGTATATCTCTCCCTGTAACTCTGTATATCTCTCCCTCTCTCAGTAACTGTGTATATCTCTATCTGTAACTTTGTATATCTCTATCTGTAACTGTGTATATCTCTCCCTCTCTCTGTAACTGTGTATATCTCTATCTGTAACTGTGTATATCTCTATCTGTAACTGTGTATATATCTCCCTCTCCCTGTAACTGTGTATATCTCTCCCTGTAACTGTGTATATCTCTCCCTCTCTCTGTAACTGTGTATATCTCTATCTGTAACTGTGTATATCTCTATCTGTAACTGTGTATATATCTCCCTCTCCCTGTAACTGTGTATATCTCTCCCTGTAACTGTGTATATCTCTCCCTGTAACTGTGTATATCTCTCCCTGTAACTGTGTATATCTCTATTTGTAATTGTGTATATCTCTCCCTCTATCTGTAACTGTGTATATCTCTATCTGTACCTGTGTATATCTCTCCCTGTAACTGTGTATATCTCTCCCTGTAATTGTGTATATCTCTCCCTCTATCTGTAACTGCGTATATCTCTATCTGTAACTGTGTATATCTCTCCCTGTAACTGTGTATATCTCTCCCTGTAACTGTGTATATCTCTCCCTGTAACTGTGTATATCTCTATTTGTAATTGTGTATATCTCTCCCTCTATCTGTAACTGTGTATATCTCTATCTGTACCTGTGTATATCTCTCCCTGTAACTGTGTATATCTCTCCCTGTAATTGTGTATATCTCTCCCTCTATCTGTAACTGCGTATATCTCTATCTGTAACTGTGTATATCTCTCCCTGTAACTGTGTATATCTCTCCCTGTAATTGTGTATATCTCTCCCTGTAAATGTGTATATCTCTATCTGTAACTGTGTATCTCGCTATCTGTAACTGTGTATCTCGCTATCTGTAACTGTGTATTTCGCTATCTGTAACTGTGTATCTCTCTAGCTGTAACTGTGTATCTCTCTCCCTGTAACTGTGTATCTCTCTCCCTGTAACTGTGTATTTCTCTCCCTGTAACTCTGTATATCTCTCCCTCTCTCAGTAACTGTGTATATCTCTATCTGTAACTTTGTATATCTCTATCTGTAACTGTGTATACAGTATCTCTATCTGTAACTTTGTATATCTCTCCCTGTAACTGTGTATACAGTATCTCTATCTGTAACTGTGTATATCTCTCCCTCTCTCTGTAACTGTGTATATCTCTATCTGTAACTGTGTATATCTCTATCTGTAACTGTGTATATATCTCCCTATCCCTGTAACTGTGTATATCTCTCCCTGTAACTGTGTATATCTCTCCCCCTCCCTGTAACTGTGTATATCTCTCCCTTTAACTGTGTATATCTCTATTTGTAATTGTGTATATCTCTCCCTCTATCTGTAACTGTGTATATCTCTATCTGTAACTGTGTATATCTCTATCTGTAACTGTGTATCTCTCTATCTGTAACTGTGTATCTCGCTATCTGTAACTGTGTATCTCGCTATCTGTAACTGTGTATCTCTCTCCCTGTAACTGTGTATCTCTCTCCCTGTAACTGTGTATATCTCTCCCTGTAACTGTGTATATCTCTATCTGTAACTGTGTATATCTCTATCTGTAACTGTGTATATCTCTACCTGTAACTGTGTATATCTCTCCCTGTAAATGTGTATATCTCTATTTGTAATTGTGTATATCTCTCCCTCTATCTGTAACTGTGTATATCTCTCTGTACCTGTGTATATCTCTCCCTGTAACTGTGTATATCTCTCCCTGTAATTGTGTATATCTCTCCCTCTATCTGTAACTGCGTATATCTCTATCTGTAACTGTGTATATCTCTCCCTGTAACTGTGTATATCTCTCCCTGTAATTGTGTATATCTCTCCCTCTATCTGTAACTGCGTATATCTCTATCTGTAACTGTGTATATCTCTATCTGTAAATGTGTATATCTCTATCTGTAAATGTGTATATCTCTATCTGTAACTGTGTATATCTCTATCTGTAACTGTGTATATCTCTATCTGTAACTGTGTATCTCTCTATCTGTAACTGTGTATCTCTCTAGCTGTAATTGTGTATCTCTCTCCCTGTAACTGTGTATATCTCTATCTGTAACTGTGTATATCTCTATCTGTAACTGTGTATATCTCTCCCTGTAACTGTGTATATCTCTCCCTGTAACTGTGTATATCTCTCCCTGTAACTGTGTATATCTCTCCCTGTAACTGTGTATATCTCTCCCTGTAACTGTGTATATCTCTCCCTGTAACTGTGTATATCTCTCCCTGTAATTGTGTATATCTCTCCCTCTATCTGTAACTGCGTATATCTCTATCTGTAACTGTGTATATCTCTCCCTGTAACTGTGTATATCTCTCCCTGTAATTGTGTATATCTCTCCCTCTATCTGTAACTGCGTATATCTCTATCTGTAACTGTGTATATCTCTATCTGTAAATGTGTATATCTCTATCTGTAACTGTGTATATCTCTATCTGTAACTGTGTATATCTCTATCTGTAACTGTGTATCTCTCTATCTGTAACTGTGTATCTCTCTAGCTGTAATTGTGTATCTCTCTCCCTGTAACTGTGTATATCTCTATCTGTAACTGTGTATATCTCTATCTGTAACTGTGTATATCTCTCCCTGTAACTGTGTATATCTCTCCCTGTAACTGTGTATATCTCTCCCTGTAACTGTGTATATCTCTCCCTGTAACTGTGTATATCTCTCCCTGTAACTGTGTATATCTCTCCCTGTAACTGTGTATATCTCTATCTGTAACTGTGTATATCTCTCCCTGTAACTGTGTATATCTCTCCCTGTAACTGTGTATATCTCTCCCTGTAACTGTGTATATCTCTCCCTGTAACTGTGTATATCTCTCCCTCTCTTCTTGTGGGTGTTAATGCTGAGAAGATTGGAAGGCTGTTGTCATGGAGATGAAATGTATTAATAAACATCCTGCACTTCCCCCCCTCTCTCCTTTATTTTATCTATCCCTCACCCCCCCCTCCCTCCCTCACTCCCACCTCACTCCCACCCCCCTCCCTCCCTCACTCCCACCCCCCCCTCTCTCCTTTATTTTATCTATCCCTCACCCCCCCCTTCCCTCCCTCTCTCCTTTATTTTATCTATCCCTCACCCCCCCTTCCCTCCCTCTCTCCTTTATTTTATCTATCCCTCACCCCCCCCCCCCCTCACTCCCACCCCCCTCCCTCCCTCACTCCCACCCCCCCTCCCTCCCTCACTCCCACCCCCCTCCCTCCCTCACTCCCACCCCCCCTCCCTCCCTCACTCCCACCCCCCCTCCCTCCCTCACTCCCACCCCCCTCCCTCACTCACTCCCCCCCTCCCTCACTCCCTCACTCCCCCCCTCCCTCACTCCCTCACTCCCACCCCCCTCCCTCCCTCCCTCACTCCCACCACCCTCCCTCCCTCACTCCCACGCCCCCTCCCTCCCTCACTCCCTCATTTTACCCTCCCTCCCTCCCTCCCTCTCTCTCTTCTTTATTGTTAGCTTGATATGTGTTAGGGCGATTACAAGGAGACAGCTATCAGAGATGGTGGTGCAATAATGTATTTTAATGTTAATCAGGAGTCAAATCAAATTGTATTTGTCACATGCGCTGAATACAACCTTACAGTGAAATGCTTACTTACAAGCCGTCATCCTACAATGCAATTTTAAGAAAATACCTAAAAAAAAGAGATTATAATAACAAATAATTAAAGAGCAGCAGTAAATAACAGTAGCAGGGCTATTTACAGGGGGTACCGGTACAGAGTCAATGTGGAGGCTATATACAGGGTGTTACGGTACAGAGTCAATGTGGAGGATATATACAGGGCGTTACGGTACAGAGTCAATGTGGAGGCTATATACAAGGGGTACCGGTACAGAGTCAATGTGGAGGCTGTATACAGGGTATTACTGTACAGAGTCAATGTGGAGGCTATATACAGGGTATTACGGTACAGAGTCAATGTGGAGGCTATATACAGGGTGTTACGGTACAGAGTCAATGTGGAGGCTATATACAGGGGGTACCGGTACAGAGTCAATGTAGAGGCTATATACAGGGTGTTACGGTACAGAGTCAGTGTGGAGGCTATATACAGGGGGTACCGGTACAGAGTCAATGTGGAGGCTATATACAGGGGGTACCGGTACAGAGTCAATGTGGAGGCTATATACAGGGGGTACCGGTACAGAGTCAATGTGGAGGCTATATACAGGGGGTACCGGTACAGAGTCAATGTGGAGGCTATATACAGGGGGTACCGGTACAGAGTCAATGTAGAGGCTATATACACGGGGTACCGGTACAGAGTCAATGTGGAAGCTATATACAGGGTGTACCGGTACAGAGTCAATGTGGAGGCTATATATAGTAAGGGAATACCCCCCTGAATTGGACAAAAATGAATGGCAACATATTGGCATTGGACAAACACGATGTCCAATACCACCCAATGTGACGTTGATTCATGCTAAGTATATTACAAATGCCATATGGCAATTGCCAGTTGTAACACTTCAAAAATCCAACAGGGGGCGAGTGCGCTCCACCGGGGTTTTTCATATTGGAAATGCAATCCAAGTCAACATCCAAAATTTTTTGGATTTTTTTGTCAAAAACGTATCACCCCTTAAAAAAGTGCTTTCTGGACCGTTTTTCGAAATTCTTTCGACGTTTTTGTCAATTACACATGTGTAAGAACTGTATAAATATAATTTTGTCCAATTTGGCTATCATAATTTTTTTATTTTTAATTACATGCGCATAAGGCATATGTTTTGTCCATTTGCAATATGATTTCATAGGAAGTCAAAAGTCAAAAGTCAAAAATGTCAAAATTTTATAAAAAACTTCAGTGCTTTCTGGACCGTTTTTCAAAATTCTTTCGAATTTTGTGTCAATTACACACGTATAAGAACTGTATCAACATACTTTATTCGTATTTTATTATCATAATTATTTTTTTTTTTTTTGCTTGTGCATAAGGCATATGTTTTGTCCATTTGCAATATGATTTAATAGGAAGTCAAAAGTCGAAAATTTGATTTTTTTTTTAAACTTTAAAAACTAAAAAAAGTGCTTTCTGGACCGTTTTTCGAAATTGTTTCGATTTTAAGACAATTAATCATGTGTAAGAAGTGTATGAATATACTTTTGTAAAATGTTATTATCATAATTTTTTTTTTTTTACTTGTGCATAAGGAATATGATTTGTCCATTTGCAATATGATTTCATAGGAAGTCAAAAGTCAATTTTTTTGGGGCCAAAATTGACTGAACTGATGAACTCGGGACGGCCGGGCAGTGATAGTTGTTCATTTCCATCACTCGTTGTGTTGATTTCATCATGTCCATTTGGTGATGTTTTTTCACTATAGAATCATATTGCAAATGCACGTGCATTTGCAATATGTTTCAATGGGCATTTACCATCACGAATTTGTCATGCTATAAAAATCCTGCAGGAATGTGAAATTGACTGGCCCAATGAACTCGGGATGGCTTTGCAGTGATTCTGGTTCATCTCAATCGCTCGTTAGTGTTGATTTCAGAATGTCCATTTGGTGATGTTTTTTCACTATGGAATCATATTGCAAATGCACGTGCAACTGGTAACCCAAAAATAAAAATATGGTGATTTCATTATGTCCATTTGTTTATTTTCCTTACTTTTTCAAATTCACTGTGCATTTGCAATATGTTTCAATGGGCATTTACCATCACGAATTTGTCATGCTATAAAAATCCTGCAGGAATGTGAAATTGACTGGCCCAATGAACTCGGGATGGCTTTGCAGTGATTCTGGTTCATCTCAATCGCTCGTTAGGGTAGATTTCAGAATGTCGCTTTTGGTGATGGTACCTCACTGTTTAAACATATTGCAAATGGACAAGAGTCAAGTGGACAAGAGTCCATCAGTCAATTAGATATCATTCTGACACCAAACTGATACAAACTGACACCAAACCTACTTTTTCCAACTCGTTTAGTAGCCAACTATTACATACTTCAGAGCTGGTCCAAAATTCACAACGCCTTCGGTTCAAACCATAGAAAAAACATAAAACATGTAGTTACGTTCTAGCTGCGGGTTCATTTCTTATGTTATGTGTTGGCCTAGCCTAGGCGACCCCGAATCCCGAGTTTCGGCTCAATAGGTAATTTGGTGTCCGAGAAAAACCCTAATTGGTGCTGAAAATCCACTATAGTCCATGACTTGCTACGGGGTCCTTGAATGAGCTATCGGACAGAAACGTTGGGGTCTGTCTATATGGGCCGAGATGTTCGCAATGCACCTAGTCTTGCGACTCTGGGACATTTCTAAATGTCGTCATTTTTGTGATGCAAAAATGAATTGAAAGTATTGCAAATGTACAAGGCTGTTTCTCGGTCCGAGAACCTTCTAGAACCACCTAACTCACCACGCACTATCGACATGAGGTCTAGAACAGGATTCTAAAGTTTCGGAACTCTAGGTCTGACGGTTCTTTTTTAGCTCGAACAAAGCTAACTATTGCAGCCACTGTCTGTCTCTACGCACCCCAATACGTCCCTCCATCCAAGTTGTGTTTTAGTGTGATTTATTTTTTCCTTTGATTTTTTTGGGGACAAATGACTGATTTACAGTTCATGGGGGTTGCCTAATCACACATATGAAGTTTTGGAAAGATCAGACTTTTTTAACCCCTCGAAACAGCCCCTGAGACACCAATTATGGCACTTCCGGTTGGCACAGGAAGCTATAAATCAACACATATCCTCATTGGGGTATTCTTTTACAGAATCCTGAGTTTTAAGTCCTTACGTTAAGAACTGACTGATTTACACAGCGTTGAATGCACTATGTCTATCAAACTGCAGGCAGGGTATGGGTAAACACTTTTAGGGTGATTTTAACCACTTCCGGTTGGTCCAGGAAGCTTAGAATCAACACAGGTAGACCTCATAGTGGCCTGATGGACTGGTACCGAAGACAGGTTCATACGGCATTCATAACCCATATAAGCTTCAGGTTGAATTTAGGAGTGCAGGCAATGTATTCCTATGGGGAGAGAAGTCAATGCAAAATGTTTGATGTAAACACCTTCTTTTAACTATTAAGGGTTAATGCCACACGGTCAAGGTTAGGCTTGCACGGATCGGGAGGACCTTAGGAACATTCCTGTGGTGGAATTTTTCTTCTCACCCTAACGGTTCTCTCACTGTCACTCAAAATCAAATGACGTTGTGGGGCAGGCTTCATTTTGGGCCTACTTTTCTAATGGTCGTTGCGCTTAGACCGAGCGAGCTACGGTCAAGCGGGATAGCTTGTTGAACTCAGCACAGTCTGGAGACTATGGTGATGTCATTTTTTGTGTTGATTTCAGAATGCCATTTTGGTGATGGTCCCTCTCCGTTTAAACATATTGCAAATGCACAAAAGTCAACTAGCAAGTCAGTGTCCATCAGTCAATTAGATGTCATTATGACACCAAACTAATATCAATTGACACCAAACCCACTTTTTCCTACTCATTTAGAAGCCAACTATCACATATGTCAGAGCAGGCCCATAATTCACAGCGCCTTCAGTTTAAAACATAATAAAAAGTTAAAACACATAGTTACGTTCTAGCTGCGGGTCCATTTCGGACATTATGTGAAGGCCTATATGAGGCAACCCCGAATCCCGAGTTTCGGCTCGATAGGTCATTTGGTGTCCGAGCAAAACCCTAATTGGTGCTGAAAATCCACTTTTTTCCATGCCTTGCTACGGGGTCCTTGAACGAGCTATCGGACAGAAATGTTGGGGTCCGTCTCTATGGGCCGAGTCGGTTTCAATGCACCTAGCCTTGCGTCTCTGAGACTTTTCTAAACGTCGTCATTTTCGTAATGGTCAAAATGAATTGAAGGTATTGCAAATGTACAAGGCTGTTTCTCGGTCCGAGAACCTTCTAGAGCCACGTAACTCACCACGCACCATCGACCGGAGGTCTAGAACAGGTTTCTAAAGTTTCGGAACTCTAGGTCTGACGGTTCTTTTTTAGCTCGAACAAAGCTAACTATTGCAGCCGCTGTCTGTCTGTACGCACCCCAATACGTCCCTCCTTCCAAGTTGTGTTTTAGTGTGATTTTTTTTTTCCTTTGAATTTTTTGGGGAAAAATGACTGATTTACAGTTCATGGGGGTTGCCTAATCACATATATGAAGTTTTGGACAGATCTGACTTTTTTAACCCTTCGAAACAGCCCCTGAGACACCATTTAAGGCACTTCCGGTTGGCACAGGAAGCTATAAACAAACTCATATCCTGATTGGGGTATGCCTTTACATAATCCTGAGTTTTAAGTCTTTACGTTAAGAACTGAGTTATTTACGGAGGGTTTAGTATGTGTGTGTTATTTCAGAAAATCATAGAAAATCACAGAAATCTCGCAGAGCTCCGCAGCACACTTTAAAAAGATTCGTATGAACACCCCGCAACTGGAT
The DNA here is from genome assembly GCF_045791955.1 of Oncorhynchus clarkii lewisi. Lineage (NCBI taxonomy): Eukaryota > Metazoa > Chordata > Actinopteri > Salmoniformes > Salmonidae > Oncorhynchus > Oncorhynchus clarkii. The sequence continues at coordinate 96,338,901 of NC_092151.1, read as the reverse complement.
CTGTAACCGTTGAAAAAAAAAACGCCTATTTGTGAACATCACCAATTTGTCATTGTTCCGTTTCTCTTAAATGACGATAGATAAATGGCTGGTTCTTTTTTTATTGACACCGGAGGCTCCTTGACTTTGACCTGAAGTGGAAAAATAATTTCTCTATTTCCATTTTGGACCTTTAATCCCAGAAAAATGGCCATAACTCAAAAACCGTTGAGGCCTAGACGCAATCTTGTTCGGGGCCAACTGCCCATTATGCCAAACCTACGCTCACCAAGTTTCGGCTTCGAAATATTTTCAGTTTTCGAGATAAGGCCCCGTCGTGATTCGTGATGTTTTGCCAAATTGCCATATGATTCCTTATGCCCTCTTGTGGGAATTTCCGGGATAGCGGAAAAATGGTCCAAAACTTGTTTATTTTATAAAACGGAAACCGAATGTCCGACAAAGTTCATTTGATGACTTCCCGGTAGGTCCGGCCCTACCGCACGGCCCGACGCCGACCGCAAATTTTACAAACGTTTTCGGACGTCTAGTAAGGGACCGTACATTTGCAATATGGACTTTCTCACTAACCATACACGAAATGCCAAAATGTTCCCTTAAGGTATGGGGGTACCAGTACAGAGTCAATGTGGAGGCTATATACAAGGGGTACCGGTACAGAGTCAATGTGGAGGCTATATACAGGGGGTACAGGTACAGAGTCAGTGTCCGGGAGCACCGGTGTTGAGGTAATTGAGGTAATATGTACATTTAAGTAGAGTTATTAAAGTGACTATGCGTAGATAATAACAGAAAGTAGCAGCAGCGTGGAAGAGGAGGGTGGGGGGGGGGCAATGCAAATAGTCTGTTTAGCCATTTGATTAGATGTTCAGGAGTCTTATTGCTTGGGGGGGTAGAAGCTATTTAGAAGCCTCTTGGACCTATACTTGGCACTTAGCTATGTTAAGTGCTCTCTCTCTCATTAAGACAGCCTCTTGGACCTAGACTTGGCATTTAGCTATGTTAAGTGCTCTCTCTCTCTCATTAAGACAGCATCTTTGTTTCGAAGTGCAGAGGCATTTCACTCCAGCAGCAATATGAACAGAGAGTGACCGCGCTGCAGATATGACACTCTAGGTTACTCTCTGCAGTCTAACCTCTGCAGTCTAACCTCTGCAGTCTAACCTCTGCAGTCTAACCTCTGCAGTCTAACCTCTGCAGTCTAACCTCTGTAGGTTACCCTCTGTAGTCTAATCTCTGTAGTCTAATCTCTGTAGTCTAATCTCTGTAGTCTAATCTCTGTAGGTTACTGGTCTGGCCCCCTCACTGCATCTCAGCTCCACCCCTTAGGGTCTGGCCCCCTCACTGCATCTCAGCTCCACCCCTTAGGGTCTGGCCCCCTCACTGCATCTCAGCTCCACCCCTTAGGGTCTGGCCCCCTCACTGCATCTCAGCTCCACCCCTTAGGGTCTGGCCCCCTCACTGAGATCTCAGTGTTACCAGCAGCATACCACCCTGCATACCACTGCTGGCTTGCTTCTGAAGCTAAGCAGGGTTGGTCCTGGTCAGTCCCTGGATGGAAGACCAGATGCTGCTGGAAGTGGTGTTGGAGGGCCAGTAGGAGACACTCTCTCCTCTGGTCTAAAAAAATATATCCCAATGCCCCAGAGCAGTGATTGGATACACTGCCCTGTGTAGGGTGCCATCTTTCGGATGGGACGTTAAACGGGTGTCCTGACTCTCTGAGGTCATTAAAAATCCCATGGCACTTATCGTAAGAGTAGGGGTGTTAACCCCGGTGTCCTGGCTAAATTCCCAATCTGGCCCTCAAACAATCACGGTCACCTAATAATCCCTGGTTTACAATTGGCTCATTCATCCCCCTTCTCTCCCCTGTACCTATTCCCCAGGTCGTTGCTGCAAATGAGAACGTGTTCTCAGTCAATTTACCTGGTAAAATAACGGATAAATAAATAAATAAATAGATGAGGGATAGTGATCTGTAACAGTGTTGTTATGAGTGATAGTGGTCTGTAACAGTGTTAGGTGTTGTTATGAGGGATAGTGGTCTGTAACAGTGTTAGGTGTTGTTATGAGGGATAGTGATCTGTAACAGTGTTAGGTGTTGTTATGAGGGATAGTGATCTGTAACAGTGTTGTTATGAGGGATAGTGGTCTGTAACAGTGTTAGGTGTTGTTATGAGGGATAGTGGTCTGTAACAGTGTTAGGTGTTGTTATGAGGGATAGTGGTCTGTAACAGTGTTAGGTGTTGATATGAGGGATAGTGATCTGTAACAGTGTTAGGTGTTGTTATGAGGGATAGTGATCTGTAACAGTGTTGTTATGAGGGATAGGGTCTGTAACAGTGTTAGGTGTTGATATGAGGGATAGTGATCTGTAACAGTGTTGTTATGAGGGATAGGGTCTGTAACAGTGTTAGGTGTTGTTATGAGGGATAGTGATCTGTAACAGTGTTAGGTGTTGTTATGAGGGATAGTGATCTGTAACAGTGTTGTTATGAGGGATAGGGGTCTGTAACAGTGTTATGTGTTGTTATGAGGGATAGGGATCTGTAACAGTGTTCGGTGTTGTTATGAGGGATAGTGATCTGAAACAGTGTTGTTATGAGGGATAGTGATCTGTAACAGTGTTATGTGTTGTTATGAGAGATAGGGGTCTGTAACAGTGTTCGGTGTTGTTATGAGGGATAGTGATCTGAAACAGTGTTGTTATGAGGGATAGTGATCTGTAACAGTGTTAGGTGTTGTTATGAGGGATAGTGATCTGTAACAGTGTTAGGTGTTGTTATGAGGGATAGTGATCTGTAACAGTGTTAGGTGTTGTTATGAGGGATAGTGGTCTGTAACAGTGTTGTCATGAGCGATAGTGATCTGTAACAGTGTTGTTATGAGGGATAGTGGTCTGTAACATTGTTAGGTGTTGTTATGAGGGATAGTGGTCTGTAACAGTGTTGTTATGAGGGATAGGGATCTGTAACAGTGTTGTTATGAGGGATAGTGGTCTGTAACAGTGTTAGGTGTTGTTATGAGGGATAGTGGTCTGTAACAGTGTTGTTATGAGGGATAGTGATCTGTAACAGTGTTGATATGAGGGATAGTGGTCTGTAACAGTGTTAGGTGTCATGAGCGATAGTGATCTGTAACAGTGTTGTTATGAGGGATAGTGGTCTGTAACAGTGTTAGGTGTTGATATGAGGGATAGTGATCTGTAACAGTGTTGTTATGAGGGATAGTGATCTGTAACAGTGTTGTTATGAGGGATAGTAGTCTGTAACAGTGTTGTTATGAGGGATAGTGGTCTGTAACAGTGTTAGGTGTTGTTATGAGGGATAGTGGTCTGTAACAGTGTTATGTGTTGTTATGAGGGATAGTGTTCTGTAACAGTGTTGTTATGAGGGATAGTGTTCTGTTACAGTGTTGTTATGGGGGATAGTGGTCTGTAACAGTGTTAGGTGTTATGAGGGATAGTGATCTGTAACAGTGTTAGGTGTTGTTATGAGGGATAGTGATCTGTAACAGTGTTGTTATGAGGGATAGTGGTCTGTAACAGTGTTAGGTGTTGTTATGAGGGATAGTGATCTGTAACAGTGTTGTTATGAGGGATAGTGATCTGTAATAGTGTTGTTATGAGGGATAGTGGTCTGTAACAGTGTTAGGTGTTGTTATGAGGGATAGTGGTCTGTAACAGTGTTAGGTGTTGATATGAGGGATAGTGATCTGTAACAGTGTTGTTATGAGGGATAGTTATCTGTAACAGTGTTAGGTGTTGTTATGAGGGATAGTGATCTGTAACAGTGTTGTTATGAGGGATAGTGGTCTGTAACAGTGTTGTTATGAGGGATAGTGGTCTGTAACAGTGTTAGGTGTTGTTATGAGGGATAGTGGTCTGTAACAGTGTTAGGTGTTGTTATGAGGGAGAGTGATCTGTAACAGTGTTAGTTGTTGTTATGAGCGATAGTGATCTGTAACAGTGTTGTTATGAGGGATAGTGATCTGTAACAGTGTTGTTATGAGGGATAGTGGTCTGTAACAGTGTTAGGTGTTGTTATGAGGGATAGTGGTCTGTAACAGTGTTGTTATGAGGGATAGTGATCTGTAACAGTGTTAGTTGTTGTTATGAGGGATAGTGATCTGTAACAGTGTTAGGTGTTGTTATAGGGATAGTGATCTGTAACAGTGTTGTTATGAGGGATAGTGGTCTGTAACAGTGTTAGTTGTTGTTATGAGCGATAGTGATCTGTAACAGTGTTAGGTGTTATGAGGGATAGTGATCTGTAACAGTGTTGTTATGAGGGATAGTGATCTGTAACAGTGTTAGGTGTTGTTATTAGGGATAGTGGTCTGTAACAGTGTTGTTATGAGGGATGGTGATCTGTAACAGTGATGTTATGAGGGATAGTGATCTGTAACAGTGTTGTTATGAGGGATAGTGGTCTGTAACAGTGATAGGTGTTGCAATGAGGGATAGTGATCTGTAACAGTGTTAGGTGTTGTTATGAGGGATAGTGATCTGTAACAATGTTAGGTGTTGTTATGAGGGATAGTGATCTGTAACAGTGTTGTTATGAGGGATAGTGATCTGTAACAGTGTTATGTGTTATTATGAGGGATAGCGATCTGTAACAGTGTTATGATGGATAGTGATCTGTAACAGTGTTAGGTGTTGTTATGAGGGATAGTGATCTGTAACAGTGTTAGGTGTTGTTATGAGGGATAGTGATCTCTAACAGTGTTATGTGTTGTTATGAGGGATAGTGATCTGTAACAGTGTTAGGTGTTGTTGTGAGGGATAGTGGTCTGTAACAGTGTTAGGTGTTGTTATGAGGGATAGTGATCTGTAACAGTGTTGTTATGAGGGATAGTGGTCTGTAACAGTGTTAGGTGTTGTTATGAGGGATGATGATCTGTAACAGTGTTGTTATGAGGGATAGTGATCTGTAACAGTGTTGTTATGAGGGATAGTGGTCTGTAACAGTGTTAGGTGTTGATATGAGGGATAGTGATCTGTAACAGTGTTGTTATGAGGGATAGTGATCTGTAACAGTGTTAGTTGTTGTTATGAGCGATAGTGATCTGTAACAGTGTTGTTATGAGGGATAGTGATCTGTAACAGTGTTGTTATGAGGGATAGAGGTATGTAACAGTGTTAGGTGTTGTTATGAGGGATAGTGATCTGTAACAGTGTTAGGTGTTGTTATAGGGATAGTGATCTGTAACAGTGTTGTTATGAGGGATAGTGGTCTGTAACAGTGTTAGTTGTTGTTATGAGCGATAGTGATCTGTAACAGTGTTAGGTGTTATGAGGGATAGTGATCTGTAACAGTGTTGTTATGAGGGATAGTGATCTGTAACAGTGTTAGGTGTTGTTATTAGGGATAGTGGTCTGTAACAGTGTTGTTATGAGGGATGGTGATCTGTAACAGTGATGTTATGAGGGATAGTGATCTGTAACAGTGTTGTTATGAGGGATAGTGGTCTGTAACAGTGTTAGGTGTTGTTATGAGGGATAGTGGTCTGTAACAGTGTTGTTATGAGGGATAGGGATCTGTAACAGTGTTGTTATGAGGGATAGTGGTCTGTAACAGTGTTAGGTGTTGTTATGAGGGATAGTGGTCTGTAACAGTGTTGTTATGAGGGATAGTGGTCTGTAACAGTGTTAGGTGTTGTTATGAGGGATAGTGATCTGTAACAGTGTTGTTATGAGGGATAGTGGTCTGTAACAGTGTTAGGTGTTGATATGAGGGATAGTGATCTGTAACAGTGTTGTTATGAGGGATAGTGATCTGTAACAGTGTTGTTATGAGGGATAGTGGTCTGTAACAGTGTTGTTATGAGGGATAGTGGTCTGTAACAGTGTTAGGTGTTGTTATGAGGGATAGTGGTCTGTAACATTGTTATGTGTTGTTATGAGGGATAGTGTTCTGTAACAGTGTTGTTATGAGGGATAGTGTTCTGTAACAGTGTTGTTATGAGGGATAGTGTTCTGTAACAGTGTTAGGTGTTATGAGGGATAGTGATCTGTAACAGTGTTAGGTGTTGTTATTAGGGATAGTGATCTGTAACAGTGTTGTTATGAGGGATAGTGGTCTGTAACAGTGTTAGGTGTTGTTATGAGGGATAGTGATATGTAACAGTGTTGTTATGAGGGATAGTGATCTGTAACATTGTTGTTATGAGGGATAGTGGTCTGTAACAGTGTTAGGTGTTGTTATGAGGGATAGTGGTCTGTAACAGTTTTAGGTGTTGATATGAGGGATAGTGATCTGTAACATTGTTGTTATGAGGGATAGTTATCTGTAACAGTGTTAGGTGTTGTTATGAGGGATAGTGATCTGTAACAGTGTTAGGTGTTGTTATGAGGGATAGGGATCTGTAACAGTGTTGTTATGAGGGATAGTGGTCTGTAACAGTGTTGTTATGAGGGATAGTGGTCTGTAACAGTGGTAGGTGTTGTTATGAGGGATAGTGGTCTGTAACAGTGTTAGGTGTTGTTATGAGGGATAGGGGTCTGTAACAGTGTTAGGTGTTGTTATGAGGGATAGTGATCTGTAACAGTGTTAGATGTTGTTATGAGGGATAGTGATCTGTAACAGTGTTGCTATGAGGGATAGTGATCTGTAACAGTGTTGTTATGAGGGATAGGGGTCTGTAACAGTGTTAGGTGTTGATATGAGGGATAGTGATCTCTAACAGTGTTAGGTGTTGTTATGAGGGATAGTGATCTGTAACAGTGTTAGGTGTTGTTATGAGGGATAGTGGTCTGTAACAGTGTTAGGTGTTGTTATGAGGGATAGTGATCTGTAACAGTGTTGTTATGAGGGATAGTGGTCTGTAACAGTGTTAGGTGTTGTTATGAGGGATAGTGGTCTGTAACAGTGTTGTTATGAGGGATAGTGATCTGTAACAGTGTTGTTATGAGGGATAGGGATCTGTAACAGTGTTGTTATGAGGGATAGTGGTCTGTAACAGTGTTAGGTGTTGTTATGAGGGATAGTGGTCTGTAACAGTGTTGTTATGAGGGATAGTGATCTGTAACAGTGTTGATATGAGGGATAGTGGTCTGTAACAGTGTTAGGTGTCATGAGCGATAGTGATCTGTAACAGTGTTGTTATGAGGGATGGTGGTCTGTCACAGTGTTAGGTGTTGATATGAGGGATAGTGATCTGTAACAGTGTTGTTATGAGGGATAGTGATCTGTAACAGTGTTGTTATGAGGGATAGTGGTCTGTAACAGTGTTGTTATGAGGGATAGTGGTCTGTAACAGTGTTAGGTGTTGTTATGAGGGATAGTGGTCTGTAACATTGTTATGTGTTGTTATGAGGGATAGTGTTCTGTAACAGTGTTGTTATGAGGGATAGTGGTCTGTAACAGTGTTAGGTGTTATGAGGGATAGTGATCTGTAACAGTGTTAGGTGTTGTTATGAGGGATAGTGATCTGTAACAGTGTTGTTATGAGGGATAGTGGTCTGTAACAGTGTTAGGTGTTGTTATGAGGGATAGTGATCTGTAACAGTGTTGTTATGAGGGATAGTGGTCTGTAACAGTGTTAGGTGTTGTTATGAGGGATAGTGGTCTGTAACAGTGTTGTTATGAGGGATAGGGATCTGTAACAGTGTTGTTATGAGGGATAGTGGTCTGTAACAGTGTTAGGTGTTGTTATGAGGGATAGTGGTCTGTAACAGTGTTGTTATGAGGGATAGTGATCTGTAACAGTGTTGATATGAGGGATAGTGGTCTGTAACAGTGTTAGGTGTCATGAGCGATAGTGATATGTAACAGTGTTGTTATGAGGGATAGTGGTCTGTAACAGTGTTAGGTGTTGATATGAGGGATAGTGATCTGTAACAGTGTTGTTATGAGGGATAGTGATCTGTAACAGTGTTGTTATGAGGGATAGTGGTCTGTAACAGTGTTGTTATGAGGGATAGTGGTCTGTAACAGTGTTAGGTGTTGTTATGAGGGATAGTGGTCTGTAACATTGTTATGTGTTGTTATGAGGGATAGTGTTCTGTAACAGTGTTGTTATGAGGGATAGTGTTCTGTAACAGTGTTGTTATGAGGGATAGTGGTCTGTAACAGTGTTAGGTGTTATGAGGGATAGTGATCTGTAACAGTGTTAGGTGTTGTTATTAGGGATAGTGATCTGTAACAGTGTTGTTATGAGGGATAGTGGTCTGTAACAGTGTTAGGTGTTGTTATGAGGGATAGTGATCTGTAACAGTGTTGTTATGAGGGATAGTGATCTGTAACATTGTTGTTATGAGGGATAGTGGTCTGTAACAGTGTTAGGTGTTGTTATGAGGGATAGTGGTCTGTAACAGTGTTAGGTGTTGATATGAGGGATAGTGATCTGTAACAGTGTTGTTATGAGGGATAGTTATCTGTAACAGTGTTAGGTGTTGTTATGAGGGATAGTGGTCTGTAACAGTGTTAGGTGTTGTTATGAGGGATAGGGATCTGTAACAGTGTTGTTATGAGGGATAGTGGTCTGTAACAGTGTTGTTATGAGGGATAGTGGTCTGTAACAGTGTTAGGTGTTGTTATGAGGGATAGTGGTCTGTAACAGTGTTAGGTGTTGTTATGAGGGATAGTGATCTGTAACAGTGTTAGTTGTTGTTATGAGCGATAGTGATCTGTAACAGTGTTAGGTCATGTTATGAGGGATAGTGATCTGTAACAGTGTTGTTATGAGGGATAGTGATCTGTAACAGTGTTGTTATGAGGGATAGTGGTCTGTAACAGTGTTAGGTGTTGTTATGAGGGATAGTGGTCTGTAACAGTGTTGTTATGAGGGATAGTGATCTGTAACAGTGTTGTTATGAGGGATAGTGGTCTGTAACAGTGGTAGGTGTTGTTATGAGGTATAGTGGTCTGTAACAGTGTTAGGTGTTGTTATGAGGGATAGGGGTCTGTAACAGTGTTAGGTGTTGTTATGAGGGATAGTGATCTGTAACAGTGTTAGGTGTTGTTATGAGGGATAGTGATCTGTAACAGTGTTGCTATGAGGGATAGTGATCTGTAACAGTGTTGTTATGAGGGATAGGGGTCTGTAACAGTGTTAGGTGTTGATATGAGGGATAGTGATCTCTAACAGTGTTAGGTGTTGTTATGAGGGATAGTGATCTGTAACAGTGTTAGGTGTTGTTATGAGGGATAGTAGTCTGTAACAGTGTTAGGTGTTGTTATGAGGGATAGTGATCTGTAACAGTGTTGTTATGAGGGATAGTGGTCTGTAACAGTGTTAGGTGTTGTTATGAGGGATAGTGGTCTGTAACAGTGTTGTTATGAGGGATAGTGATCTGTAACAGTGTTGTTATGAGGGATAGGGATCTGTAACAGTGTTGTTATGAGGGATAGTGGTCTGTAACAGTGTTAGGTGTTGTTATGAGGGATAATGGTCTGTAACAGTGTTGTTATGAGGGATAGTGATCTGTAACAGTGTTGATATGAGGGATAGTGGTCTGTAACAGTGTTAGGTGTCATGAGCGATAGTGATCTGTAACAGTGTTGTTATGAGGGATAGTGGTCTGTCACAGTGTTAGGTGTTGATATGAGGGATAGTGATCTGTAACAGTGTTGTTATGAGGGATAGTGATCTGTAACAGTGTTGTTATGAGGGATAGTGGTCTGTAACAGTGTTGTTATGAGGGATAGTGGTCTGTAACAGTGTTAGGTGTTGTTATGAGGGATAGTGGTCTGTAACATTGTTATGTGTTGTTATGAGGGATAGTGTTCTGTAACAGTGTTGTTATGAGGGATAGTGGTCTGTAACAGTGTTAGGTGTTATGAGGGATAGTGATCTGTAACAGTGTTAGGTGTTGTTATGAGGGATAGTGATCTGTAACAGTGTTGTTATGAGGGATAGTGGTCTGTAACAGTGTTAGGTGTTGTTATGAGGGATAGTGATCTGTAACAGTGTTGTTATTAGGGATAGTGATCTGTAACATTGTTGTTATGAGGGATAGTGGTCTGTAACAGTGTTAGGTGTTGTTATGAGGGATAGTGGTCTGTAACAGTGTTAGGTGTTGATATGAGGGATAGTGATCTGTAACAGTGTTGTTATGAGGGATAGTGGTCTGTCACAGTGTTAGGTGTTGATATGAGGGATAGTGATCTGTAACAGTGTTGTTATGAGGGATAGTGATCTGTAACAGTGTTGTTATGAGGGATAGTTGTCTGTAACAGTGTTGTTATGAGGGATAGTGGTCTGTAACAGTGTTAGGTGTTGTTATGAGGGATAGTGGTCTGTAACATTGTTATGTGTTGTTATGAGGGATAGTGTTCTGTAACAGTGTTGTTATGAGGGATAGTGGTCTGTAACAGTGTTAGGTGTTATGAGGGATAGTGATCTGTAACAGTGTTAGGTGTTGTTATGAGGGATAGTGATCTGTAACAGTGTTGTTATGAGGGATAGTGGTCTGTAACAGTGTTAGGTGTTGTTATGAGGGATAGTGATCTGTAACAGTGTTGTTATTAGGGATAGTGATCTGTAACATTGTTGTTATGAGGGATAGTGGTCTGTAACAGTGTTAGGTGTTGTTATGAGGGATAGTGGTCTGTAACAGTGTTAGGTGTTGATATGAGGGATAGTGATCTGTAACAGTGTTGTTATGAGGGATAGTTATCTGTAACAGTGTTAGGTGTTGTTATGAGGGATAGTGGTCTGTAACAGTGTTAGGTGTTGTTATGAGGGATAGGGATCTGTAACAGTGTTGTTATGAGGGATAGTGGTCTGTAACAGTGTTGTTATGATGGATAGTGGTCTGTAACAGTGTTAGGTGTTGTTATGAGGGATAGTGATCTGTAACAGTGTTAGTTGTTGTTATGAGCGATAGTGATCTGTAACAGTGTTAGGTCATGTTATGAGGGATAGTGATCTGTAACAGTGTTGTTATGAGGGATAGTGATCTGTAACAGTGTTAGGTGTTGTTATGAGGGATAGTGGTCTGTAACAGTGGTGTTATGAGGGATAGTGATCTGTAACAGTGTTAGTTGTTGTTATGAGCGATAGTGATCTGTAACAGTGTTAGGTGTTGTTATGAGGGATAGTGATCTGTAACAGTGTTGTTATGAGGGATAGTGGTCTGTAACAGTGGTAGGTGTTGTTTTGAGGGATAGTGATCTGTAACAGTGTTAGGTGTTGTTATGAGGGATAGTGATCTGTAACAGTGTTGCTATGAGGGATAGTGATCTGTAACAGTGTTGTTATGAGGGATAGTGGTCTGTAACAGTGTTGTTATGAGGGATAGTGGTCTGTAACAGTGTTAGGTGTTGTTATGAGGGATAGTGGTCTGTAACATTGTTATGTGTTGTTATGAGGGATAGTGTTCTGTAACAGTGTTGTTATGAGGGATAGTGGTCTGTAACAGTGTTAGGTGTTATGAGGGATAGTGATCTGTAACAGTGTTAGGTGTTGTTATGAGGGATAGTGGTCTGTAACAGTGTTAGGTGTTGTTATGAGGGATAGGGATCTGTAACAGTGTTGTTATGAGGGATAGTGGTCTGTAACAGTGTTGTTATGATGGATAGTGGTCTGTAACAGTGTTAGGTGTTGTTATGAGGGATAGTGATCTGTAACAGTGTTAGTTGTTGTTATGAGCGATAGTGATCTGTAACAGTGTTAGGTCATGTTATGAGGGATAGTGATCTGTAACAGTGTTGTTATGAGGGATAGTGATCTGTAACAGTGTTAGGTGTTGTTATGAGGGATAGTGGTCTGTAACAGTGGTGTTATGAGGGATAGTGGTCTGTAACAGTGGTAGGTGTTGTTTTGAGGGATAGTGATCTGTAACAGTGTTAGGTGTTGTTATGAGGGATAGTGATCTGTAACAGTGTTGCTATGAGGGATAGTGATCTGTAACAGTGTTGTTATGAGGGATAGTGGTCTGTAACAGTGTTGTTATGAGGGATAGTGGTCTGTAACAGTGTTAGGTGTTGTTATGAGGGATAGTGGTCTGTAACATTGTTATGTGTTGTTATGAGGGATAGTGTTCTGTAACAGTGTTGTTATGAGGGATAGTGGTCTGTAACAGTGTTAGGTGTTATGAGGGATAGTGATCTGTAACAGTGTTAGGTGTTGTTATGAGGGATAGTGATCTGTAACAGTGTTGTTATGAGGGATAGTGGTCTGTAACAGTGTTAGGTGTTGTTATGAGGGATAGTGATCTGTAACAGTGTTGTTATGAGGGATAGTGATCTGAAACATTGTTATTATGAGGGATAGTGGTCTGTAACAGTGTTAGGTGTTGTTATGAGGGATAGTGGTCTGTAACAGTGTTAGGTGTTGATATGAGGGATAGTGATCTGTAACAGTGTTGTTATGAGGGATAGTTATCTGTAACAGTGTTAGGTGTTGTTATGAGGGATAGTGGTCTGTAACAGTGTTAGGTGTTGTTATGAGGGATAGGGATCTGTAACAGTGTTGTTATGAGGGATAGTGGTCTGTAACAGTGTTGTTATGATGGATAGTGGTCTGTAACAGTGTTAGGTGTTGTTATGAGGGATAGTGATCTGTAACAGTGTTAGTTGTTGTTATGAGCGATAGTGATCTGTAACAGTGTTAGGTCATGTTATGAGGGATAGTGATCTGTAACAGTGTTGTTATGAGGGATAGTGATCTGTAACAGTGTTGTTATGAGGGATAGTGGTCTGTAACAGTGGTAGGTGTTGTTTTGAGGGATAGTGGTCTGTAACAGTGTTAGGTGTTGTTATGAGGGATAGTGATCTGTAACAGTTTTAGGTGTTGTTATAGGGATAGTGATCTGTAACCGTGTTGTTATGAGGGATAGTGGTCTGTAACAGTGTTAGGTGTTGTTTTGAGGGATAGTGATCTGTAACAGTGTTAGGTGTTATGAGGGATAGTGATCTGTAACAGTGTTGTTATGAGGGATAGTGATCTGTATCAGTGTTAGGTGTTGTTATTAGGGATAGTGGTCTGTAACAGTGTTGTTATGAGGGATAGTGATCTGTAACAGTGATGTTATGAGGGATAGTGATCTGTAACAGTGCTGTTATGAGGGATAGTTGTCTGTAACAGTGTTAGGTGTTGTTATGAGGGATAGTGATCTGTAACAGTGTTGTTATGAGTGATAGTGATATGTAACAGTGTTGTTATGAGGGATAGTGATCTGTAACAGTGTTAGGTGTTGATATGAGGGATAGTGATCTGTAACAGTGTTGTTATGAGGGATATTGGTCTGTAACAGTGTTAGGTGTTGTTATGAGGGATAGTGGTCTGTAACAGTGTTAGGTGTTGATATGAGGGATAGTGATCTGTAACAGTGTTGTTATGAGGGATAGGGATCTGGAACAGTGTTAGGTGTTGTTATGAGGGATAGTGGTCTGTAACAGTGTTAGGTGTTGTTATGAGGGATAGTGGTCTGTAACAGTGTTAGGTGTTGTTATGAGGGATAGTGATCTGTAACAGTTTTGTTATGAGGGATAGTGATCTGTAACAGTGTTAGGTGTTGTTATGAGGGATAGTGATCTGTAACAGTGTTAGGTGTCATGAGTGATAGTGATCTGTAACAGTGTTGTTATGAGGGATAGGGATCTGTAACAGCTCCATGTTACTGCATGAGGTCTGGTACTGAGGTCTGGTTCCTGGTACTGAGGTCTAGTACCTGGTACCTGGTACTGAGAGGGCCCAGCTCCATGTTACTGTATGAGGTCTGGTACTGAGGTATGGTACTGAGGTCTAGTACCTGGTACCTGGTACTGAGAGGGCCCAGCTCCATGTTACTGTATAAGGCCTGGTAGTGAGGTCTGGTACTGAGAGCTGAGAGAGCCCAGCTCCATGCTACTGTATGAGGTCTGTTGTGTAAGCAGCATCTCTCATGCCAAGTCTGAATCACCCAGCCGGCCCATCTAGCCGGCCCATGCTTCCCTCTATAGCCTCTCCTACATATGGTCACTTACAGGTCTCAGCCTCTCATCTATAGGGTCACTGACATGTCTCAGCCTCTCATCCATAGGGTCACTGACAGGTCTCAGCTTCTCATCTATAGGGTCACTGACAGGTCTCAGCCTCTCATCTATAGGGGACTCAGCCTCTCATCTATAGGGTCACTGACAGGACTCAGCCTCTCATGTATAGGGTCACTGACAGGTCTCAGCCTCTCATCTATAGGGGACTCAGCCTCTCATCTATAGGGTCACTGACAGGTCTCAGCCTCTCATCCATAGGGTCACTGACAGGTCTCAGCTTCTCATCTATAGGGTCACTGACAGGTCTCAGCCTCTCATCTATAGGGGACTCAGCCTCTCATCCATAGGGTCACTGACAGGTCTCAGCCTCTCATCTATAGGGGACTCAGCCTCTCATCCATAGGGTCACTGACTGGGCTCAGCCTCTCATGTATAGGGTCACTGACAGGACTCAGCCTCTCATCTATAGGGTCACTGACAGGTCTCAGCCTCTCATCTATAGGGTCACTGACAGGCCTCAGCCTCTCATCTATAGGGTCACTGACAGGGCTCAGCCTCTCATCTATAGGGTCACTGACAGGTCTCAGCCTCTCATCCATAGGGTCACTGACAGGTCTCAGCCTCTCATCTATAGGGTCACTGACAGGTCTCAGCGTCTCATCTATAGGGTCACTGACAGGGCTCAGCCTCTCATCTATAGGGTCACTGACAGGTCTCAGCCTCTCATCCATAGGGTCACTGACAGGTCTCAGCCTCTCATCTATAGGGTCACTGACAGGCCTCAGCCTCTCATCTATAGGGTCACTGATGAGTCTCAGTCTGTCATCGATAGGGGCCTCAGCCACTCAGCTACAGGGGTCTCAGCGTCTCATGTACAGGGTCTCAGCCTCTCATCTATGGTCCACTGACAGGTCTCAGCCTCTCATGTAAAGGGTCACTGACAGGTCTCAGCCTCTCATCCATAGGGTCACTGACAGGCCTCAGCCTCTCATCCATAGTGTCACTGACAGGTCTCAGCCTCTCATGTAAAGGGTCACTAACAGGACTCAGCCTTTCATCTATATGGGGTCTTACACTCTCATCTATAGGGTCACTGACAGATCTCATTCTCTCATCTATAGGGTCACTGACAGGTCTCAGCTTCTCATCTATAGGGTCACTGACAGGTCTCAGCCTCTCATCTATAGGGTCACTGACAGGTCTCAGCCTCTCATCTATAGTGTCACTGACAGGTCTCAGCCTCTCATCCATAGGGTCACTGACAGGTCTCAGCCTCTCATCTATAGGGTCACTGACAGGTCTCAGCCTCTCATCCATAGTGTCACTGACAGGTCTCAGCTTCTCATCTATAGTGTCACTGACAGGTCTCAGCTTCTCATCTATAGGGTCACTGACAGGGTCTCATTCTCTCATCTATCAGGGACTCAGCCTCTCATCTATAGGGTCACTGACAGGTCTCAGCCTCTCATCTATAGGGTCACTGACAGGTCTCAGCTTCTCATCTATAGTGTCACTGACAGGTCTCAGCTTCTCATCTATAGGGTCACTGACAGGGTCTCAGCCTCTCATCTATAGGGTCACTGACAGGTCTCAGCCTCTCATCTATAGGGTCACTGACAGGTCTCAGCTTCTCATCTATAGTGTCACTGACAGGTCTCAGCTTCTCATCTATAGGGTCACTGACAGGGTCTCAGCCTCTCATCTATAGGGTCACTGACAGGTCTCAGCCTCTCATCCATAGGGTCACTGACAGGTCTCAGCCTCTCATCTATAGGGTTACTGACAGGTCTCAGCCTCTCATCCATAGGGTCACTGACAGGTCTCAGCCTCTCATCTATAGGGTCACTGACAGGTCTCAGCCTCTCATCTATAGGGTCACTGACAGGTCTCAGCCTCTCATCCATAGGGTCACTGACAGGTCTCAGCCTCTCATCTATAGGGTCACTGACAGGCCTCAGCCTCTCATCTATAGGGTCACTGACGAGTCTCAGTCTGTCATCGATAGGGGCCTCAGCCACTCAGCTACAGGAGTCTCAGCCTCTCATGTATAGGGTCTCAGCCTCATCTATAGGGGTCTCAGCATCTCATCTATGGTCCACTGACAGGTCTCAGCCTCTCATGTAAAAGGTCACTGACAGGTCTCACTCTCATCCATAGGGTCACTGACAGGTCTCAGCCTCTCATCTATAGGGTCACTGACAGGCCTCAGCCTCTCATCTATAGGGTCACTGACGAGTCTCAGTCTGTCATCGATAGGGGCCTCAGCCACTCAGCTACAGGGGTCTCAGCCTCTCATGTATAGGGTCTCAGCCTCATCTATAGGGGTCTCATTCTCTCATCTATGGTCCACTGACAGGTCTCAGCCTCTCATGTAAAGGGTCACTAACAGGACTCAGCCTTTCATCTACAAGGGGTCTTACACTCTCATCTATAGGGTCACTGACAGATCTCATTCTCTCATCTATCAGGGACTCAGCCTCTCATCTATAGGGTCACTGACATATTTAAGCCTCTCGTATATAGGGGACCCACCCTCACATCTAAAGGGTCACTGACAGGACTCAGCCTCTCATCTATATGGTCTCAGCCTCTCATCTATAGTGGGCTCAGGCTCTCATCTATAGAGTCACTGACAGGTTTCAGCCTCTCATCTACAGGGTTCTCAGCCTCTCATCTATATTGTCACTGACAGGTCTCAGCTTGTCATCTATAGGGGGCCTCAGCATCTCATCTATAGGGTGACTGACATGTCTCAGCCTGTCACCTATAGTGGTCTCAGCCTCATCTATAGAGTCACTGACATCTCTCAGCCTGTCATCTATAGGGTCACTGACATGTCTCAGCGTCTCATCTATAGGGTCACTGACAGGCCTCAGCCTCTCATCTATAGGGTCACTGACATGTCTCAGCCTGTCATCTATAGGGGGCCTCAGCCTCTCATCTATAGGGTCACTGACAGGTCTCAGCATCTCATCTATAGGGTCACTGACAGGCCTCAGCCTCTCATCTATAGGGGGCCTCAGCCTCTCATCCATAGGGTCACTGACAGGCCTCAGCCTCTCATCGATAGTGGTCTCAGCCTCATCTATAGGGTCACTGACAGGTCTCAGCCTCTCATCTATAGGGTCACTGACAGGCCTCAGCCTCTCATCTATAGGGTCACTGACAGGCCTCAGCCTCTCATCTATAGGGCTACTGACAGGCCTCGTAGCCCATTCACAGCCATATAAGGAGTCATTGGCATGAAGCGCTTTCAAAAAAATGGGGCACTTCCTGATTGGATTTTTATCTGGGTTTCGCCTGTAACATCAGTTCTGTTACACTCACAGACAATATCTTTGCAGTTTTGGAAACGTCGGTGTGTTTTCTATCCAAAGCTGTCAATTATATGCATAGTCGAGCATCTTGTCGTGACAAAATATCCCGTTTAAAACGGGAACGTTTTTTTATCCAAAAATGAAAATACTGCCCCCTAGTCACAAGTCCAATACAGCAAATGAAAGATAAACATCTTGTTAATCTACCCATCATGTCCGATTTCAAAAATGCTTTACAGCGAAAGCACAACATATGATTATGTTAGGTCATAGACAAGTCAAAAAAAGAGGAGTCACAAAAAAGCAGAAATATAGATAAAATTAATCACTAACCTTTGATGATCTTCATCAGATGACACTCATAGGACATCATGTTACACAATACATGTATGTTTTGTTCGATAATGTGCATATTTATATCCCAAAATCTCTGTTTACATTGGCGCGTTACGTGCAGTAATGTTTTGATTCCAAAACATTCGGTGATTTTGAAGAAATACTCATAATAAACATTGATAAAAGATACAAGTGTTATTCACAGAATTAAAGATAGGCTTCTCCTTAACTTCTTATGGTATAGGGGATGTTTGCGTCGCACTTGGCCAAGAGCCAGGGAAAATGCAGTGCGGAAAATAAATAAAACATTATATAAAAATCAAACTTTCATTAAATCACACATGTAAGATACTAAATTAAAGCTACACTAGTTGTGAATCCAGCCAACATGTCAGATTTTAAAAAGGCTTTTCGGCGAAAGCATAAGAAGCTATTACCTGATGATAGCACAACAGTAAACAAAGAGAGTAGCATATTTCAACTCTGCAGGCTCTACACAAAACGCAGAAATAAAATATTAAACATGCCTTACCTTTGACGAGCTTCTTTTGTTGGCACTCCAATATGTCCCATAAACATCACAATTGGTCCTTTTGTTCGATTAATTCCGTCCATATATATCCAAAATATCAATTTATTTGACGCGTTTGATCCAGAAAAAAACAGCTTCCAAATTGTGTAACGTCACTACAAAATATCTCAAAATTTGCCTGTAAACTTTGCCAAAACATTTCAAACTACTTTTGTAATACAACTTTAGGTATTTTTAAACGTTAATAATCGATCAAATTGAAGACGGGTCTATTTGTTTTCAATAGAGGACGAGAGGAAACTAACGCTACTTTTCAAGTCTAACGCAACTCTCAACAGTGTTACCCATTTCCTAGATGGCCGGACTTCTTCATTGCACAAAGGAATAACCTCAACCAAATCCCAAAGATTGTTGACATCCAGTGGAAGCGGTAGGAACTGAAAACAAGTGCCTAAGAAATATCGTTTCACAATGAGAACAGACAGAGACCTCAAAAAGAAAATCTGAACGGTTAGTCCTCTGGGTTTTGCCGGCAACATAAGTTCTGTTATACTCACAGACATGATTCAAACAGTTTTAGAAACGTCAGAGTGTTTTCTATCCAAATCTACTAATAATGTGCATATCTTATATTCTTGACATGAGTAGCAGGAAGTTGAAATTGGGCACGCTATTTATCCAAAAGTGAAAATGCTGCCCCCTATACCTTAAGAAGTTATTACAACCGCTGTGTCAGATTTCAAAAAAACTTTACGGAAAAAGCATCATCTGAGAACGGCGCTCAGAACCCATAACAGCCAGAGGAATATCTGCCATTTTGGAGTCAACAGAAGTTCGAAATTACACCATAAATATTCACTTACACTCCCAGGCACTCCCAGGAATCGCAGTTCGACCATAAATGACTGATTTGTTCCATAAAGTTCCATCATTTATGTCCAAATAGCCACCAAATAGCCACATTGTTAGCATGTTCAGCCCCGTAATCCATCTTCATGAGGCACAGGCACTTCGTCCAGACAACAACTCCAAAAGTTCCGTTACAGTTCTTTAGAAACATGTAAAACGATGTATGGAATCAATATTTAGGATGTTTTTAACATAAAACATCAATAATAATGTTCCAACAGGAGAATTCCTTTGTCTGAAGAAAAGCACTGAAACGAGAGGTAACTCTGTCGGGAGCGCGCGTCACGATCCTGAGAAACTCTGCCAGACCACTTACTCAAAGAGGTCTCATGAGCCCCTCCTTTATAGTTGAATCCTCATTCAAGTTTCTAAAGACGGTTGACATCTAGTGGAATCCGTAGGAAGTGCAACTTTATCCATATCTCAATGTGTATTCGGTAGGCCAAGCTTTGAAAAACTACAAGCCTCAGATGTCCCACTTCCTGGTTGGATTTTTCTCAGGTTTTTGCCTGCCATATGAGTTCTGTTATACACACATACATCATTCAAACAGTTTTAGAAACTTCAGAGTGTTTTCTATCCAATACTACTAATAATATGCATATATTAGCATCTGGGTCAGATTAGGAGGCAGTTCACTCTGGGCACGCAATTCATCCAAAAGTGAAAATGCTGCCCCCTATCCCAAATGAGTTTTAACGACCGTTCCACGGGTGCCTGTTCATTCATTGTTCATGGTTCATTGAACAAGAATGGGAAACAGTGTTTAAATCCTTTACAATGAAGATCTGTGAAGTTATTTGGATTTTTACGAATTATCTTTGAAAGACAGGGTCCTGAAAAAGGAACAGTTTATCACCTTGATTACAGGAAATCTTCATGTATTTCCAATATCAGCTCCAGTGCCTTTCCGTTCACCTTCACACCCCTGGGCCAGACTACACTCAATCATAGGACCTACTTGTCACGATCGTCGTCAGAAGCGGACCAAAATGCAGCTTGGTATGTGTTCATGATGATATTTAAATTAAAGAAAGCACTGAATACAAAACAATAAACTAAACACGACCGTGAAGCTATATACCAAAATGTGCTGACACAAGCAACTAACATAGACAATCACCCACAACCCACAATGACAAAACAGGCTACCTAAATATGGTTCCCAATCAGAGACAACGACTAACACCTGCCTCTGATTGAGAACCATATCAGGCCAAACACAGAAACAGACAAACTAGACATCCAACATAGAATGCCCACTCAGATCACACCCTGACCAAACAAAACATATAAACATACAAAGCAAACTATGGTCCGGGCGTGACACTACTGAAGAGATGAGTCTTCAATAAAGACTTAAAGGTTGAGACCGAGTCTGCGTCTCTCACATGGGTAGGCAGACCATTCCAAAAAAATTTAGCTCTATAGGAGAAATCCCTGCCTCCAGCTGTTAGAAATATCATTGGGACAATTAGGAGGCCTGCGTCTTGTGACCATAGCGTACGTGTAGGTATGTACGACAGGACCAAATCAGAGAGAAAGGTAGGAGCGAGCCCATGTAATGCTTTGTAGGTTAGCAGTAAAACCTTGAAATCAGCCCTTGCCTCAGCCCCTCCCTCCACCTAGGGTAGGTGGAGGGAGTCTGGAAGGGCATCTAGGCATCTTTAGGTTGTCCGAGAATTTATAGCGCGGCTTTTGATGATCCTTGGTTGGGGTCTGAGAAGATTATTTGTTGTGATTGCAAACGTAATAAAATGGTGGTCCGATAGTCCAGGATTATGAGGAAAAACATTAAAATCCACAACATTTATTCCACGGGACAAAACTAGGTCCAGAGTATGACTGTGACAGTGAGTGGGTCCGGAGACATGTTGGACAAAACCCACTGAGTCGATGATGGCTCTGAATGCCTTTTGGAGTGGGTCTGTGGACTTTTCCATGTGAATTTTGACTTTTTTTTATATTATCGCCATGAGTACGAGGTCCGATTAGGAATTCAGAGAACTCAGTGAGGAACGCTGTATATGGCCCAGGAGGCCTGTAAACAGTAGCTATAAAAAGTGATTGAGTAGGCTGCATAGATTTCATGACTAGAAGCTCAAAAGACAAAACGCAGTCTATTTTTCCGGAAATTGAAATTTGCTGTCGTAAATGTTAGCAACACCTCAGCCTTTGCAGGATGCACGGGGGATATGGTCACTAGTGTAGCCAGGAGGTGAGGCCTCATCCCTTTGCGGGATGCACGGGGGATATGGTCACTAGTGTAGCCAGGAGGTGAGGCCTCATTTAACACAGTAAATTCATTAGGCTTGAGCCATGTTTCAGTCAGGCCAATCACATCAAGATTATGATCAGTGATTAGTTATTTGACTATAACTGCCTTGGTAATGAGGGATCTAACATTAAGTAGCCCTATTTTGAGATGTGAAGTATCACAATCTTTTTCAATAATGGCAGGAATGGAGGAGGTCTTTATTCCAGTGAGATTGCTAAGGCGATCACAGCCATGTTTAGTTTTGCCCAACCTAGGTCGAGGCACAGACACGGTCTCAATGGTGATAGCTGAGCTGACTACACTGACTGTGCTAGTGGCAGACTCCACTAAGCTGGCAGGCTGGCTAACAGGCTGCTGCCTGGCCTGCACCCTATTTCATAGTGGAGCTAGAGGAGTTAGAGCCCTGTCTATGTTGGTAGATAAGATGAGAGCACCCCTCCAGCTAGGATGGAGTCCGTCACTCCTCAGCAGGCCAGGCTTGGTCCTGTTTGTGGGTGAGTCTCAGAAAAAGGGTCAATTATCTACAAATTATATATTTTGTGAGGGGCAGAAAACAATTTTCAACCAGCGATTGAGTTGTGAGACTCTGCTGTAGAGCTCATCACTCCACCTAACTGGAAGGGAGCCAGAGACAATTACTCGATGCCGACACATCTTTCTAGCTGATTTACACACTGAAGCTATGTTGCTCTTGGTGACCTCTGACTGTTTCATCCTAACATTGTTGGTGCCGATTTGGATAACAATATCTCTATACTCTCTACACTCGCCAGTTTTAGCATTAGCCAGCACCATCTTCAAATTAGCCTTAACGTCGGTAGCCCTTCCCCCTGGTAAACAGTGTATGATCGCTGGATGATTAGTTTTAAGTCTAACACTGCGGGTAATGGAGTCGCCAATGACTAGGGTTTTCAATTTGTCAGAGCTAATGGTGGGAGGCTTTGACGGCTCAGACCCCATAACAGGTGGAGGAGAGACCAGAGAAGGCTCAGTCTCTGACTCGTTGCTTAATGGGGAGAATCTGTTGAAAGTTTATATCGGTTGAATGAGCGACACCGGTTGAGCATGCCAGCACCATCAGCCGCTTGGCCTGTACCTTATTCCCTAAAATACTTAATTTTAATTAAATAATTAATTAAATTCCTTAATATGGAATGTAGAATAGAATATCCAATATACGTGTTCATATGGGCAGAATATTGTTGATAATAAATAAATACAAATAAAAAAATGCTCTGCTTTCGTTGACTTCGTTTTAAAATCAAATCAAATAATATTTTGTCACATGCGCCAAATACAACAAGTGTAGACTTTTCCGTGAAATGCTGACTTACAAGCCAACAGAGACTGGAGGCTATATACAGGGTATTACGGTACAGAGTCAATGTGGAGGCTATATACAGGGTATTACGGTACAGAGTCAATGTGGAGGCTATATACAGGGTGTACCGGTACAGAGTCAATGTGGAGGCTATATACAGGGGGTACCGGTACAGAGTCAATGTGGAGGCTATATACAGGAGGTACCGGTACAGAGTCAGTGTGGAGGCTATATACAGGGGGCACCGGTACAGAGAATGTGCTGGGGTACAGGCTAGTTTAGGTAATCTGTACATGTAGGTGGGGGCGAAGTAACTATGCATTGGTAACAAACACACAGCGAGTAGCCGCAGTGTACAAAAGGGGGGGGGGGGGGATCAATGTAAATTGTCCAGTGGCGATTTTATGAATTGTTCAGCAGTCTTATGGCTTGGGGGTAGAAGCTGTTGAGGAGCCTTTTGGTCATAGACTTGGCACTCCGGTACCGCTTGCCATGCTGGAGTAGAGAAAAACGGTCTATCTTGAGTGACTGGAGTCTCTGACAATTTTATGGCTTTCCTCTGACACCGCCTGGTATAGAGGTACTGGATGGCAGGAAGCTTGGCTCCAGTGATGTACTGGGCCATACGCACTACCCTCTGTAGCTTCTTATGGTTGGATGCCGAGCAGCTGCCATACCAGGAGGTGATGCAACCGGTCAGGATCCTCTCGAGTGAACTCCAAGCGGCCTGTCATGTGCCTTTTACTGAGGAGTGGCTTCCGTCTGGCCACTGTACCATAAAGGCCTGATTGGTGGACTGCTACAGAGATTGTTGTCCTTCTGGAAGGATCTCTCATCTCCACAGAGGAACTCTGGAGCTCTGTCAGAGTTACCATCGGGTTCTTGGTCACCTCCCTGACCAAGGCCTTTCTCCTCTCAGTTTGGCCAGGCGGACAGTTCTAGGAAGACTTTGGATGGTGTATAAATACACCCAGTAACTACAAAGATTCAGGCGTCCTTCCAACTCAGTTGCCGGAGAAGAAGGAAAAAGATGCGTGTTTTGGAATATTTGTATTCTGTACAGGCTTCCTTCTTTTTACACTGCCAATTAGGTTAGTATTGTGGAGTAACTGTTTTAAAGTCACCATTGGCCTCATGGTTAAATCCCTGAGCGTTTTCCTTCCTCTCTGGCAACTGAGTTAGGAAGGACGCCTGTATTTTTGTAGTGACTGGGAGTATTGATACACCATCCAAAGTGTAACTAATAACTTCACCATGATCAAAGGGATATTCAATGTCTGCATTATTTTAATTTTTTACCCATCTACCAATAGGTGCCCTTCTTTGCGAGGCATTGGAAAAACTCCCAGGTTTTTGTTGTTCAATCTGTGTTTGAAATTCACTGCTCGACTGAGGGACCTTACAGATGATTGTATGTGTGGGGGTACAGAGATGAGGTAGTCATTCACAAATCATGTTACACACTATTATTGAACACAGGTTCTATGCAACTCATTATGTGACTTGTTAAGCATATTTTTTACTCCTGAACGTATTTAGGGTTGGCATAACAAAGGGGTTGAATACTTATTGATTCAAGAAATGTCTGCTTTTCATTTTTATTAATTAAAAAAAAACAACAACTAATAAAAACAGAATTCCACTGATATTATGGGGTATTGTGTGTAGGCCAGCGGCATGATCTGAATTTACTCCATTTTAAATTCAGGCTGTAACACAACAAAATGTGGAATAAGTCAAGGGGTGTATTCACTCATTGGCCAGTTTGTTAGGTACACCCATCTAGTTCCGGGTAAGACCCCCTTAGCCTCTAGAACAGACGGAATTTTTCAGGTCATGGAAATGTTACTCAATTGGTATCAAGGGGCCTAACGTGTGCTAATCGTCTCAGGGAAGCTCATCTGCGTGCTCGTCGTCCTCAACATTGTCTTGACCTGACTGCAGTTTGACTTCTTTATCGACTTCAGTGGGCAAATGCTCCCCTTCAATGGCCACTGGCACGCTGGGGAAGTGTGCTCTTCAAGGATTAATCCCGGTTTCAACTTTACCTGGCAGCGTGTGTGACGTCGTGTGGGCGAGCAGTTTGCTGATGTCAACGTTGTGAACAGAGCGCCCCACGGTGGCAATGGGGTTATGGTATGGGCAGGCATAAGCTACAGACAATGAACACAATTGTATTTAATCAATGGCAATATGAATGCACAAAGACATCGTGACGAGATCCTAAGGTCCATTGTGGTGCCATTCATCCTCCTCCATCACCCCCATGTTTCAGCATGATAATGCATGGCCCCATGTCACAAGGATCTGTACACAATTCCTGGAAGCTGAATGTGTCCCAGTTCTTCCATGACCTGAATACTGCATGTCATCCATTGAGCATGTTTGGGATGCTCAGGATCGATGTGTACGCAGCGTGTTCCAGTTCCCAACAATATCCAGCATCTTCCTACACCCATTGAAGAAATGTAGGACTAAATTCCACAGGCCACAATCAACAGCCTGATCAACTCTATGTGAAGGAAGTGTATCGAGGCAAATGGAGGTCACAACAGATACTGACTGGTTTTCTGATCCAAGCCACTACCTTTTTCTTTTAGGTGTCTGTGACCAACAGATATCTGTGTTGCCAGTCATGTGGAAACTATAGATTAGGGCCCCATGTATTTATTTCAATTGACTGATTAACTTAAATGAACGGACACACTCAGTACTGCAAGGCAAAAACCAACCAACATGGATCTCTTTAACAAAGTGTCATGACCCTGCCCTGACCCTGTCCTCGTGCCCTGACCCTGTCCTCGTGCCCTGACCCTGCCCTCGTGCCCTGACCCTATCCTGATCCTGCCCTGACCCTGCCCTCGTGCCCTGACCCTGTCCTCGTGCCCTGACCCTGCCCTCGTGCCCTGACCCTGTCCTCGTGCCCTGACCCTGTCCTCGTGCCCTGAACCTGTCCTCGTGCCCTGACCCTGCCCTCGTGCCCTGACCCTGCCATCGTCCCCTGATCCTGCCCTCGTGCCATGACCCTGCCCTCGTGCCATGACCGTGCCCTGACCCTGTCCTCGTGCCCTGACCCTGACCTCGTGCCCTGACCCTGTCCTCGTGCCCTGACCCTGTCCTCGTGCCCTGACCCTGTCCTCGTGCCCTGACCCTGCCCTCGTGCTCTGACCCTGTCCTCGTGCCCTGACCCTGTCCTCGTGCCCTGACCCTGCCCTGACCATGCCCTGACCCTCTCTGACCCTATCCTGATCCTGCCCTGACCCTGCCCTCGTGCCCTGACCCTGTCCTCGTGCCCTGACCCTGCCCTCGTGCCCTGACCCTGCCCTCGTGCCCTGACCCTGCCATGACTCTGCCCTCGTGCACTGACCCTGCCCTCGTGTCACTAAACGGGGAAGATTCTAGGTGCCCATCTGAACAATCACTGTTAAAAAATAGATATATATCCTTTCGGGGATTGTATACAGTGTGGTTGGTTTAGCCTTGGTCTGAGAGACTTACTGACTCTATCGGTAAAATGTAGAAAAGCAAAGTTTCATGTCCTGGCTGGAGAAATTGTGGCTACTCTTCCACTATGCATTACTCCATTAATGGCCTCATAACAGACAAATAAAAGCCTCTACTCTTCCACCAACCATTACTCCATTAATGGCCTCATAACAGACAAATAAAAGCCTCTACTCTTCCACTATCCATTACTCCGTTAACGGCCTTATAACAGACAAATAAAAGCCTCTACTCTTCCACCAACCATTACTCCATTAATGGCCTCATAACAGACAAATAAAAGCCTCTACTCTTCCACTATCCATTACTCCGTTAACGGCCTCATAACAGACAAATAAAAGCCTCTACTCTTCCACTATCCATTACTCCATTAATGGCCTCATAACAGACAAATAAAAGCCTCTACTCTTCCACCAACCATTACTCCATTAACGGGCTCACCACTATCTATTTGTCAGATCTCTCTTCCTGGAAACATTGATCTAATCCTGCATTGTTAAAGTGTTGGAATATGATGGTACCCTATGGAGACACCCTGTGGAGGCACGCTGTGGAGACGCACTGTGAAGACACCCTGTGGAGACACCATAAGGAGACACCATAAGGAGACACCATAAGGAGACACCATAAGGAGACACCATAAGGAGACACCCTGTGGAGGCACCCTGTGGAGACACCTTGTGGAGACACCCTGTGGAGGCACCCTGTGGAGACACCCTGTGGAGGCACCCTGTGGAGGCACCCTGTGGAGACACCATAAGGAGACGAGGGCAGAATCATTGAAAAGTGAAAGACTAAAGTTAAATACATGGGATGCTTTAGTGAATTTCAGAATGTCTGGAATAGAAAAGGCAGAAATAAAACAATTCAATAAACATTCGCAGCCAGTCATCCAAAACATGTGGCGACACCCTGTGGAGACACCCCGTGGAGACACCATATGGAGACACCATAAGGAGACACCATAAGGAGCCACCATAAGGAGACACCATATGGAGACACCATATGGAGACACCATATGGACACCCCGTGGAGACACCCCGTGGAGACACCCTGTGGAGAATGTGGTGGAGAAAAGCAGACCGATATGTTCTGGGTTGATATCGTGCTGTGCAGACTGGCAGGTATTGACTCAGCTAAAGCTAGCTGGTGCCTGAGCTTAAGGTAAAGACCACTAGCAGTGATTAACAATGACTAATAGCTAGTAGCTAGTTAGCTGGCTAGCTTCTGATGGAGGTTCCAGTTATAGAGAATAAAAATAGCAGATCCGTATTCTATTTGGTGAGGTGGGTTGCAAGAAAGACATTTAGTTCGTAGATGGAAAGTGAGATTCCAATATATACGGAGAAAAACACTGAAGAAACAAACTATTTACTATTTACACAGAACAAGACAAACACACGTCCGACTGCTACGCCATTTTGGAATCCATTACTTACCAGGCCATGCAAGAATCATCTCATGAGCCACTTACCAGGCTATGCAAGAATCATCTCATGGGCCACTTACCAGGCCATGCAAGAATCATCTCATGAGCCACTTACCAGGCCATGCAAGAGTCATCTCATGGGCCACTTACCAGGCCATGCAAGAATCATCTCATGAGCCACTTACCAGGCTATGCAAGAGTCATCTCATGAGCCACTTACCAGGCCTTGCAAGAATCATCTCATGGGCCACTTACCAGGCCTTGCAAGAATCATCTCATGGGCCACTTACCAGGCCATGCAAGAGTCATCTCATGGGCCACTTACCAGGCCATGCAAGAATCATCTCATGAGCCACTTACCAGGCCATGCAAGAATCATCTCATGAGCCACTTACCAGGCCTTGCAAGAATCATCTCATGAGCCACTTACCAGGCCATGCAAGAATCATCTCATGAGCCACTTACCAGGCCTTGCAAGAATCATCTCATGGGCCACTTACCAGGCCATGCAAGAATCATCTCATGAGCCACTTACCAGGCCTTGCAAGAATCATCTCATGAGCCACTTACCAGGCCATGCAAGAATCATCTCATGGGCCACTTACCAGGCCATGCAAGAATCATCTCATGGGCCACTTACCAGGCCATGCAAGAATCATCTCATGGGCCACTTACCAGGCCATGCAAGAATCATCTCATGAGCCACTTACCAGGCCTTGCAATAATGTTGTCAAGAGATATAATGTTGTAGCAAAGAAAGTGTATTCATGGATACTCTGACCCTATGGGCCCTGGTCCAAAGTTGTGCAATATAAAGGGAATAGGTGCCATTTGGGATTTTATGTACAGGATTATGGTCTTGTTTTATTTAAAAATATGATCGCAAGCATGATGTCTTCTAATGTATGGATATCTACTAATGTATCATAAGATGAAGGTATTTGGGGATTGGCTGAGTAAAGAACTCTTGTCATCATATGAAGGTGAAGATAGTTTGTAATCCTCTCCTGTTGTTCCTGTGATAATGGACAGAGCCATTTGCTATTTCTCTCTCTCTCTCTCCCCCTCTCCCTCTCTCCCTCTCTCCCTCTCTCCCTCCCTTGGACAGAGCCATGTGCTCCTTTATCTCACTCTACCCCTCTACCTCTCCTTCTCTCTCTACCTCTCCACACCCACACACAGGCAACACTTTGGGTTTACGTAAGGCTTTTTGCGCTAAAATAGGCCGTGTATTTCTGTAAACCATTCGGGGGACTCCAAACATTCATATTGAGGTAGATTAAATGTAGCAGAGAGAAACTGACAATGTTACCTAGTATAAAGTGTGTTGTATTGTACCAGAATACTAATAGCTGCTGTGAAAGGATTTTAATAAGCAGAATAGACAGGATGAGCTAAAAGCTTAGAGACTGGGCGTAAGTGACATGCCCACCCCCCCTTAGAGACTGGGCGTAAGTGACATGCCCCCCTTAGAGACTGGGCGTAAGTGACATGCCCACCCCTTCCTTAGAGACTGGGCGTAAGTGACATGCCCCCCCTTAGAGACTGGGGGTAAGTGACATGCCCCGCTTAGAGACTGGGTGTAAGTGACATGCCCCCCTTAGAGACTGGGCGTAAGTGACACGCCCACCCCCCCTTAGAGACTGGGAGTAAGTGACATGACCCCTTAGAGACTGGGCGTAAGTGACATGCCCCCTTAGAGACTGGGCGTAAGTGACACGCCCCCCTTAGAGACTGGGCGTAAGTGACACGCCCACCCCCCCCTTAGAGACTGGGTGTAAGTGACATGCCCCCCCTTAGAGACTGGGCTTAAGTGACACGCCCCCCTTAGAGACTGGGCGTAAGTGACCTGCCCCCCCTTAGAGACTGGGCGTAAGTGACATGCCCCCCCTTAGAGACTGGGCGTAAGTGACACGCCCCCCCTTAGAGACTGGGTGTAAGTGACACGCCCCCCTTAGAGACTGGGCTTAAGTGACACGCCCCCCTTAGAGACTGGGCGTAAGTGACATGCCCCCCCTCAGAGACTGGGCGTAAGTGACATGCCCCCCTTAGAGACTGGGCGTAAGTGACATGCCCCCCTTAGAGACTGGGCGTAAGTGACACGCCCCCCTTAGAGACTGGGTGTAAGTGACATGCCCCCCCTTAGAGACTGGGCGTAAGTGACCTGCCCCCCTTAGAGACTGGGCGTAAGTGACATGCCCCCCCTTAGAGACTGGGTGTAAAGTGACATGCCCCCCCTTAGAGACAGGCGTAAGTGACACTTCCCCCTTAGAGACTGGGCGTAAGTGACCTACCCCCCTTAGAGACTGGGCGTAAGTGACACGCCCCCCTTAGAGATTGGGCGTAAGTGACATGCCCCCCTTAGAGATTGGGCGTAAGTGACATGCCCCCCTTAGAGACCGGGCGTAAGTGACATTCCCCCCTTAGAGACTAGACAACAGTCATGATAAACTGTATCCCTGGCAGGCAGGGAAAGCGGCTAAATTACCGAAACAAAGATGAACCTTCTCTACATCCAAAAGATCCTGCAAGGAGCATAGGACCATGGAAAACAGAGTGTAGGGAGGAACAATCGCTATAGTCACACCACTTCTCCACAACAAAACAACTGTAAAAACAGAGAACGTGCACATGGGGCTGGTACTCTCTTCCTCTCCGGCCAGTTGTTTCCTTTTTTTTTTTTATCACCGGCTATCTCCCGAAGGCTAATCTCACCGGCTATGCCCCGAAGGCTAATCTCACCGGCTATGCCCCGAAGGCTAATCTCACCGGCTATCTCCTGAAGGCTAATCTCACTGGCTATGCCCCGAAGGCTAAGCCCTGAAGGCTAATCTCACCGGCTATCTCCCGAAGGCTAATCTCACTGGCTATCTCCCGAAGGCTAATCTCACCGGCTATGCCCCAAAGGCTAATCTCACTGGCTAGTGGATAGGAATCTTTCCCCGCAATCAGCAATCATGGAGATACAAGCACAAGAACGTGGTGGTCCGAGTGCTAGGTTCGTCCTGGGACGTGCTAGTCGTTGCCATTGTGAGGGACAAGGCTTGCTACGGGGACCGAGCGTGTAGATGGCGTAGGCTAGCTAGTTAGAAGGCCTGCGGTTAGTGGCTAGCAAATAGTAGCTTGTCTAAGTTGTTTACCAAGCTAGCTATTTATGAGCCTTTCGGCTGTTATATTGAGCACCATATAACACTAGTGTGGCGTTAGCTAGCTAGCAACTACCTCATGGTGATGGTGTGCCATTGCTAGTTCAATGCTGGCTGAAGGAAACTGACTGACCAAGTTAGCTTTCGGAAAGAGTGTTCCCGGGACTGATGGTGCCGTGAAGGCTGAGAAGTTCGGTCTAGGTAATATTTAGTTAACACAATGGATGAACATAGGTTAAACTAGATCAGAGAAGGGAGCTGGCAATGCTATTATGTTGCAGGTAGGGTATGCTAATGAAGCTATATAGCTACCAACAGAGACCGAGAAGTAGAAAATTCCTTTTTGAATTGAAAAGCAAAGTTTTCCGGTTAGTACTCAAGTTGTCAACAAAGCCGCATGACAGAATTATCAAGTTTTCAAATTAAATCTTTCTTTGGGAAAATATATCAAGTGGTCTGTGCATTTCAACGAATAAATACACCTACAGTGCCTTCAGATAGTATTCACACCTCTTGACTTTTTTCACATTTCCACATGGATTAATCTTCAAGACGAACACTAATTTATTACAAATAAAAATGGTTATGAGTGAACAAACATCTTTCCAGGGTGTTGATGCAGCATCCTGCAGCCTCTTCCAACACCACAGGAACGGTATCCATATGCAAAAGTGAAGTTTTGCTTTGATGTCAAATCAACTCATATTGTTGCTAGCTAGCTACGTTAGCTGTTGTGCTAGTTAGCATGCTACTGAACCGTGATACTAGCATATTGACAGGTATTAAAAGGCAGCAACTAAGTTAACTAGCTACCTATCACATGAATTGTGCAAAAATATGATACCGATCATATTAATATGATACCGATTGGGCTAGTAAGTTAGTGCCGCTGAAAGATTGAAACTGGTATCAACAAAATGTGTTTCACTCCATCCCATAAAACATGAAATTGCTAATTAGGCATCATTTAGCAAAGAAAATATAAAAGTTTATTAGGAAGTCTAATTAATAAGTAGTCACCAGGCTACCCATGTGTTCACCTGTATTTGGGGAGTTTCTCCTGTTCTGCTTTGCAGATTCTCTCAAGCTCTGTCAGGTTGGATGGGGAGCGTTGCTGTACAACAATTTTCAGGTATCTCCAGAGATGTTCAATCGGGTTCAAGTCCGGGCTCTGGCTGGGCCACTCAAGGACATTCAGAGACATTCAACACTCCTGCGTTGTTTTGGCTGTGTGCTTAGGGTTGTTGTCCTTTTGGAAGGTGAACCTTCGCCCCAGTCTGAGATCCTGAGCAGGTTTTCATCTCTCTGTACTTTGCTCCGTTCATCTTTCCCTCGAACCTGAATAGTCTCCAGTCCCTGCCACTCAAAAACATCCCCACAGGATGATGCTGCCACCACCATGCTTCACCTATGGGGATGGTATTGGCCAAGTGATGAGCGTGACGCTTGGCATCCAGGAAAAATAGTTCAATCTTGGTTTCATCAGACCAGAGAATCTTGTTTCTCATGGTCTGAGAGTCTGTAGGTGCTTTTGGCAAACTCCAAACCGGCTGTCATTTTGCTGAGGAGTAGCTTCTGTCTCGCCACTCTACCATAAAGGCCTGATTGGTGGAGTGCTGCAGAGATGGTTGTCCTTCTGGAATGTTCTCCTATCTCCACAGAGGATCTTTGGAGATCTGTCAGAGTGACTCTCGGGTTCTTGGTCATCTCCCTGACCAAGGCCCTTCTCCCCTGATTGCTCAGTTTGGCCGGTCGGCCAGCTCTAGGAAGAGTTTTGGCGCTTCCAAATTTCTTCCATTTAAGAATGATGGAGACCACTGTGTTCTTGGGGACCTTCAAAGCTACAGAAATGTTTTGGTACCCTTCCCCAGATCTGTGTCTCAACACAATCCTGTCTCGGAGCTCTACGGACAATTCCTTCGACCTTATGGCTTGGTTTTTGCTCTGACATGCATTGTTAACTGTGGGACCTTATATAGACAAGTGTGTGCTTTTCCAAATAATTTCCAAGCAGTTGAATTTACCACCAAGTTGTAAAAACATCTCAAGGATGATCAATGGAAACAGGATGCATCTGAGCAATATTTTTAGTCTCTTGGCAAAGGGTCTGAATACTTATGTAAATAAGAAACAAAAAAATATATATATACATTTTCAAAAACCCCAAAATTCTGTTCTATCTTTGTCATTATGGGGTATTGTGTGTAGATTGATGTGGGAAATGTTCTATTTAACCAATTTAAGAATAAGGCTGTAACGTAACAAAGTGAAAAAGTAAAGGGGTCTGAATACTTTCTGACTGCACTGTATATATTGTATAGGTTCCAAGTGGGTCAGTTTGATTCCCATTGGATAAGAGTGTCTGCGAAATGACTCAAATGTAAATGTTGAAAAATAGAACACATTTGTCTGGACTGGCCTGCCAATGCGTGTGTGGCTAGTCCGTTACATCATAATGGAGCTGTAGAGCATATGGTGGCCACAACTGTATGTAGAGCATATGGTGGCCACAACTGTATGTAGAGCATATGGTGGCCACAACTGTATGTAGAGCATATGGTGGCCACAACTGTATGTAGAGCATATGGTGGCCACAACTGTATGTAGAGCATATGGTGGCCACAACTGTATGTAGAGCATATGGTGGCCACAACTGTATGTAGAGCATATGGTAGCCACAACTGTATGTAGAGCATATGGTGGCCACAAGTGTATGTAGTGCATATGGTGGCCACAACTGTATGTAGAGCACATGGTAACCTACTGTACCCGTAAGAATTCTAAAATGCTACAAGATCCAGGTAATAGCTGCACCTCCATCACCAAATGACATATTCAATTCAATACAGCATTTTATAGTGCTTTTCTCCTACACTACAATGCAGCATTTTAGAATGATTTCCCCCTACACTACAATACAGCATTTTAGAATGCTTTCCCCCTACACTACAATACAGCGTTTTAGAATGCTTTCCCCCTACACTACAATACAGCGTTTTAGAATGATTTCCCCCTACACTACAATACAGCATTTTAGAATGCTTTCCCCCTACACTACAATACAGCGTTTTAGAATGCTTTCCCCCTACACTACAATACAGCGTTTTAGAATGCTTTCCCCCTACACTACAATACAGCATTGTATAATTATTTCCCTCTACACTAGAATAATGCTTTCCCCCTACACTACAATACAGCATTGTATAATTATTTCCCTCTACACTAGAATAATGCTTTCCCCCTACACTACAATACAGCATTTTAGAATGCTTTCCCCTACACTACAATACCTCATTGTAGAATGCTTTCCCCTACACTACAATACAGCATTGTAGAATGCTTTCCCCCTACACTACAATACCTCATTGTAGAATGCTTTCCCCTACACTACAATACAGCATTTTAGAATGCTTTCCCCTACACTACAATACAGCATTGTAGAATGCTTTCCTTCTAAACTAGAATGCAGCATTTCCAAAGAAAACATACAGGTCCAAATGCACTTTTCTTACTTTCCAACCGATTTGTTTTTTTCTGTCTGGATCAGCATGTTGTGTGAAACATGCTTATATTTATAATACTGTTCCCTGAAAGTGAATTAAATGAAATCGTGTGGAATGATTAGTTAATGTGCAAGGCAGCAAAGAATTCTTGCAGAGTTGGAGATTTAGAGACTGTAAGCACTTAGTGTACACAAAATGTCAGTTCCACTCACTCTGTTTTCAACTTCCCATCAACTTCTACATCAGGAGTTGAGAAAGAAACACAGTAAGCAGTTTAACAGCACACTTCAAGAAAGCATTCCTGAAGCCAATGACCTGGTGTTTTAAGCAACCTCCATGAATTTTACCTCAAGACGGAGACTAGATTTACAAAAATAAGATTGATCATTAATCAATGTTATAAAGCGGTGTCTTCACGCTGCTTCACAATGCCGATTGAGGCTACTTTGCTGGAGAATTTAACTCAAATATGAGACGAAACTTCCAAATGAAGAGGGATCAAACATAAAAACTAGATAATGTAGATCCTATTAAAGGAGATCCTTTCTACCTTCACAGTTCTACCATCGTATCCCAGCAGCTCTTCTCTTCCAAAGAGCTCCTTTCTACCTTCACAGTTCTACCATCGTATCCCAGCAGCTCTTCTCTTCCAAAGAGCTCCTTTCTACCTTCACAGTTCTACCATCGTATCCCAGCAGCTCCTCTTCCAAAGAGCTCCTTTCTACCTTCACAGTTCTACCATCGTATCCCAGCAGCTCTTCTCCTCCAAAGAGCTCCTACTACCTTCACAGTTCTACAATCATATCCTAGCAGCTCTTCTCTCCCAAAGAGCTCCTTCTACCTTCACAGTTCTCCTATCGTATCCTAGCAGCTCTTCTCTCCCAAAGAGCTCCTCCTACCATCACAGTTCTACCATCGTATCCTAGCAGCTCTTCTCTTCCAAAAAGCTCCTCCTACCTTCACAGTTCTACCATCGTATCCCAGCAGCTCTTCTCTTCCAAAAAGCTCCTCCTACCTTCACAGTTCTACCATCGTATCCCAGCAGCTCTTCTCTTCCAAAGAGCTCCTTCTACCTTCACAGTTCTACCATCGTATCTCAGCAGCTCTCCTCTCCCAAAGAGCTTCTTCTACCTTCACAGTTCTACCATCGTATCCCAGCAGCTCTTCTCTCCCAAAAAGCTCCTTCTACCTTCACAGTTCTACCATCGTATCCCAGCAGCTCTTCTCTTCCAAAGAGCTCCTTCTACCTTCACAGTTCTACCATCGTATCTCAGCAGCTCTCCTCTCCCAAAGAGCTTCTTCTACCTTCACAGTTCTACCATCGTATCCCAGCAGCTCTTCTCTTTCAAAGAGCTCCTTCTACCTTCACAGTTCTACCATCGTATCCCACCAGCTCTTCTCTTCAAAAGAGCTCCTTCAACCTTCACAGTTATACCATCGTATCCCAGCAGCTCTTCTCTTCCAAAGAGCTCCTTCTACCTTCACAGTTCTACCATCGTATACCAGCAGCTCTCCTCTTCCAAAGAGCTCCTTCTACCTCCACAGCAGCTCGTTCCTACCTTTTTTTCTTTTAATTTATTCATGCTCTTATGTTGATCAAAAGCAGTAGCGTGAAATATTGCAATGTGAAAGCAAAGCATATGGCTGCACATGTAAGAACCCACACAGATAATGGTAAGCAACTATGCATGTGCAAGAGGGACTGACCCCATGGTGGAGACAGGAGACAGGAGAAGAGTGACTGACCCCATGGTGGAGTCATGAGACAGGAGAAGAGTGACTGACCCCATGGTGGAGTCATGAGACAGGAGAAGAGTGACTGACCCCATGGTGGAGTCATGAGACAGGAGAAGAGGGACTGACCCCATGGTGGAGTCACGAGACAGGAGAAGAGTGACTGACCCCACGGTGGAGTCA
The DNA here is from genome assembly GCF_045791955.1 of Oncorhynchus clarkii lewisi. Classification (NCBI taxonomy): domain Eukaryota; kingdom Metazoa; phylum Chordata; class Actinopteri; order Salmoniformes; family Salmonidae; genus Oncorhynchus; species Oncorhynchus clarkii. Next base: position 96,302,781 of record NC_092151.1, on the reverse strand, counting down.
TGAGACAGGAGAAGAGGGACTGACCCCATGGTGGAGTCATGAGAAGAGTGACTGACCCCATGGCGAAGTCATGAGACAGGAGAAGAGTGACTGACCCCATGGTGGAGTCATGAGACAGGAGAAGAGGGACTGACCCCATGGTGGAGTCATGAGACAGGAGAAGAGTGACTGACCCCATGGTGGAGTCATGAGACAGGAGAAGAGTGACTGACCCCCTGGTGGAGTCATGAGACAGGAGAAGAGGGACTGACCCCACGGTGGAGTCATGAGACAGGAGAAGAGGGACAGACCCCATGGTGGAGTCATGAGACAGGAGAAGTGGGACTGACCCCATGGTGGAGTCATGAGACAGGAGAAGAGTGGCTGACCCCATGGTGGAGTCATGAGACAGGAGAAGAGTGACTGACCCCCTGGTGGAGTCATGAGACAGGAGAAGAGTGACTGACCCCACGGTGGAGTCATGAGACAGGAGAAGAGGGACAGACCCCATGGTGGAGTCATGAGACAGGAGAAGTGGGACTGACCCCATGGTGTAGACAGGAGATGAGTGACTGACCCCATGGCAGAGACAGGAGAAGAGTGACTCACCCCATGGAGAAGTCATGAGAGGAGAAGAGGGACTGACCCCACGGTGGAGTCATGAGAAAGGAGAAGAGGGACTGACCCCATGGTGGAGTCATGAGACAGGAGAAGAGTGACTGACCCCATGGCAGAGACAGGAGAAGAGTGACTGACCCCATGGCGAAGTCATGAGACAGGAGAAGAGTGACTGACCCCATGGTGTAGTCATGAGACAGGAGAAGAGGGACTGACCCCACGGTGTAGTCATGAGACAGGAGAAGAGGGACTGACCCCATGGTGGAGTCATGAGAAGAGTGACTGACCCCATGGCGAAGTCATGAGACAGGAGAAGAGTGAATGACCCCATGGTGGAGTCATGAGACAGGAGAAGAGGGACTGACCCCATGGTGGAGTCAGGAGACAGGAGAAGAGTGACTGACCCCATGGTGGAGTCATGAGACAGGAGAAGAGTGACTGACCCCATGGTGTAGACAGGAGATGAGTGACTGACCCCATGGCAGACAGGAGAAGAGTGACTCACCCCATGGAGAAGTCATGAGACAGGAGAAGAGGGACTGACCCCACGGTGGAGTCATGAGACAGGAGAAGAGGGACTGACCCCATGGTGGAGTCATGAGACAGGAGAAGAGTGACTGACCCCATGGCAGAGACAGGAGAAGAGTGACTGACCCCATGGCGAAGTCATGAGACAGGAGAAGAGTGACTGACCCCATGGTGTAGTCATGAGACAGGAGAAGAGTGACTGAACCCATGGTGAAGTCAAGAGACAGGAGAAGAGTGACTGACCCCATGGTGGAGTCATGAGACAGGAGAAGAGGGACTGACCCCACGGTGTAGTCATGAGACAGGAGAAGAGGGACTGACCCCATGGTGGAGTCATGAGAAGAGTGACTGACCCCATGGCGAAATCATGAGACAGGAGAAGAGTGACTGGCCCCATGGTGGAGTCATGAGACAGGAGAAGAGGGACTGACCCCATGGTGGAGTCAGGAGACAGGAGAAGAGTGACTGACCCCATGGTGGAGTCATGAGACAGGAGAAGAGTGACTGACCCCATGGTGGAGTCATGAGACAGGAGAAGAGGGACTGAAACCACGGTGGAGTCATGAGACAGGAGAAGAGGGACTGACACTAGGGTGTTGACAGGAGATGAGTGACTGACCCCATGGCAGAGACAGGAGAAGAGTGACTGACCCCATGGAGAAGTCATGAGACAGGCGAAGAGTGACTGACCCCCTGGTGGAGTCATGAGACAGGAGAAGAGGGACTGACCCCATGGTGGAGTCATGAGAAGAGTGACTGATCCCATGGCGAAGTCATGAGACAGGAGAAGAGTGACTGACCCCATGGTGGAGTCATGAGACAGGAGAAGAGGGACTGACCCCATGTTGGAGTCATGAGACAGGAGAAGAGTGACTGACCCCATGGCGAAGTCATGAGACAGGAGAAGAGTGACTGACCCCATGGTGGAGTCATGAGACAGGAGAAGAGGGACTGACCCCATGGTGGAGTCATGAGAAGAGTGACTGACCCCATGGCGAAGTCATGAGACAGGAGAAGAGTGACTGACACCATGGTGGAGTCATGAGACAGGAGAAGAGGGCCTGACCCCATGGTGGAGTCATGAGACAGGAGAAGAGTGACTGACCCCATGGCGAAGTCATGAGACAGGAGAAGAGTGACTGACCCCATGGTGGAGTCATGAGACAGGAGAAGAGTGAATGACCCCATGGTGGAGTCATGAGACAGGAGAAGAGGGACTGACCCCATGGTGGAGTCAGGAGACAGGAGAAGTGACTGACCCCATGGTGGAGTCATGAGACAGGAGAAGAGTGACTGACCCCATGGTGTAGACAGGAGATGAGTGACTGACCCCTTGGCAGACAGGAGAAGAGTGACTCACCCCATGGAGAAGTCATGAGACAGGAGAAGAGGGACTGACCCCACGGTGGAGTCATGAGACAGGAGAAGAGGGACTGACCCCATGGTGGAGTCATGAGACAGGAGAAGAGTGACTGACCCCATGGCAGAGACAGGAGAAGAGTGACTGACCCCATGGCGAAGTCATGAGACAGGAGAAGAGTGACTGACCCCATGGTGTAGTCATGAGACAGGAGAAGAGTGACTGAACCCATGGTGAAGTCAAGAGACAGGAGAAGAGTGACTGACCCCATGGTGGAGTCATGAGACAGGAGAAGAGGGACTGACCCCACGGTGTAGTCATGAGACAGGAGAAGAGGGACTGACCCCATGGTGGAGTCACGAGACAGGAGAAGAGTGACTGACCCCACGGTGGAGTCATGAGACAGGAGAAGAGGGACTGACCCCATGGTGGAGTCATGAGAAGAGTGACTGACCCCATGGCGAAGTCATGAGACAGGAGAAGAGTGACTGACCCCATGGTGGAGTCATGAGACAGGAGAAGAGGGACTGAAACCACGGTGGAGTCATGAGACAGGAGAAGAGGGACTGACACTAGGGTGTTGACAGGAGATGAGTGACTGACCCCATGGCAGAGACAGGAGAAGAGTGACTGACCCCATGGAGAAGTCATGAGACAGGAGAAGAGGGACTGACCCCATGTTGGAGTCATGAGACAGGAGAAGAGTGACTGACCCCATGGCGAAGTCATGAGACAGGAGAAGAGTGACTGACCCCATGGTGGAGTCATGAGACAGGAGAAGAGGGACTGACCCCATGGTGGAGTCATGAGAAGAGTGACTGACCCCATGGCGAAGTCATGAGACAGGAGAAGAGTGACTGACACCATGGTGGATTCATGAGACAGGAGAAGAGGGCCTGACCCCATGGTGGAGTCATGAGACAGGAGAAGAGTGACTGACCCCATGGCGAAGTCATGAGACAGGAGAAGAGTGACTGACCCCATGGTGGAGTCATGAGACAGGAGAAGAGGGACTGACCCCATGGTGTAGTCATGAGACAGGAGAAGAGGGACTGACCCCATGGTGGAGACAGGAGAAGAGTGACTGACCCCATGGTGGAGTCATGAGACAGGAGAAGAGTGACTGACCCCATGTTGGAGTCATGAGACAGGAGAAGAGTGACTGACCCCATGGTGGAGTCATGAGACAGGAGAAGAGTGACTGACCCCATGGCAGAGTCATGAGACAGGAGAAGAGGGACTGACTCCATTGTCATGAGACAGGAGAAGAGTGACTGACAACATGGCTGAGTCATGAGACAGGAGAAGAGGGACTGACCCCATGGTGGAGTCATGAGAAGAGTGACTGACCCCATGGCGAAGTCATGAGACAGGAGAAGAGTGACTGACCCCATGGTGGAGTCATGAGACAGGAGAAGAGGGACTGACTCCATTTTCATGAGACAGGAGAAGAGTGACTGACCCCATGGCTGAGTCATGAGACAGGAGAAGAGGGACTGACCCCATGGTGGAGTCATGAGAAGAGTGACTGACCCAATGGCGAAGTCATGAGACAGGAGAAGAGTGACTGACACCATGGTGGAGTCATGAGACAGGAGAAGAGGGACTGACCCCATGGTGGAGTCATGAGACAGGAGAAGAGTGACTGACCCCATGGCGAAGTCATGAGACAGGAGAAGAGTGACTGACCCCATGGTGGAGTCATGAGACAGGAGAAGAGGGACTGACCCCATGGTGGAGTCATGAGACAGGAGAAGAGGGACTGACCCCATGGTGTAGTCATGAGACAGGAGAAGAGGGACTGACCCCATGGTGGAGACAGGAGAAGAGTGACTGACCCCATGGTGGAGTCATGAGACAGGAGAAGAGTGACTGACCCCATGGTGGAGTCATGAGACAGGAGAAGAGTGACTGACCCCATGGTGGAGTCATGAGACAGGAGAAGAGTGACTGACCCCATGGCAGAGTCATGAGACAGGAGAAGAGGGACTGACTCCTTTGTCATGAGACAGGAGAAGAGTGACTGACAACATGGCTGAGTCATGAGACAGGAGAAGAGGGACTGACCCCATGGTGGAGTCATGAGAAGAGTGACTGACCCCATGGCGAAGTCATGAGACAGGAGAAGAGTGACTGACCCCATGGTGGAGTCATGAGACAGGAGAAGTGTGACTGACCCCATGGTGGAGTCATGAGACAGGAGAAGAGTGACTGACCCCATGGTGGAGTCATGAGACAGGAGAAGAGGGACTGACTCCATTGTCATGAGACAGGAGAAGAGTGACTGACCCCATGGCTGAGTCATGAGACAGGAGAAGAGGGACTGACCCCATGGTGGAGTCATGAGAAGAGTGACTGACCCCATGGCGAAGTCATGAGACAGGAGAAGAGTGACTGACCCCATGGTGGAGTCATGAGACAGGAGAAGAGGGACTGACCCCATGGTGGAGTTATGAGACATGAGAAGGGTGACTGACCCCCTGGTGGAGTCATGAGACAGGAGAAGGGTGACTGACCCCCTGGTGGAGTCATGAGACAGGAGAAGAGTGACTGACCCCATGGCAGAGTCATGAGACAGGAGAAGAGTGACTGACCCCCTGGTGGAGTCATGAGACAGGAGAAGAGGGACTGACCCCCTGGTGGAGTCATGAGACAGGAGAAGAGGGACTTACCCCATGGTGGAGTCATGAGTCAGGAGAAGAGTGACTGACCCCATGGCAGAGACAGGAGAAGAGTGACTGACCCCATGGAGAAGTCATGAGACAGGAGAAGAGGGACTGACCCCATGGTGGAGTCATGAGACAGGAGAAGAGGGACTGACCCCCATGGTGGAGTCATGAGACAGGAGAAGAGTGACTGACCCCATGTTAGAGACAGGAGAAGAGTGACTGACCCCATGGCGAAGTCATGAGACAGGAGAAGAGTGACTGACCCCACGGTGTAGTCATGAGACAGGAGAAGAGGGACTGACCCCATGGTGGAGACAGGAGTAGAGTGACTGACCTCATGGTGGAGTCATGAGACAGGAGAAGAGTGACTGACCCCATGGTGGAGTCATGAGACAGGAGAAGAGTGACTGACCCCATGGTGGAGTCATGAGACATGAGAAGAGTGACTGACCCCATGGTGGAGTCATGAGACAGGAGAAGAGTGACTGACCCCATGGCAGAGACAGGAGAAGAGTGACTGACCCCATGGCGAAGTCATGAGACAGGAGAAGAGTGACTGACCCCACGTTGTAGTCATGAGACAGGAGAAGAGTGACTGACCCCACGGTGTAGTCATGAGACAGGAGAAGAGGGACTGACCCCATGGTGGAGACAGGAGAAGAGTGACTGACCCCATGGCGAAGTCGTGAGACAGGAGAAGAGTGACTGACCCCATGGTGGAGTCATGAGACAGGAGAAGAGTGACTGACCCCATGGCAGAGACAGGAGAAGAGTGACTGACCCCATGGAGAAGTCATGAGACAGGAGAAGAGGGACTGACCCCCATGGTGGAGTCATGAGACAGGAGAAGAGTGACTGACCCCATGGCAGAGACAGGAGAAGAGTGACTGACCCCATGGCGAAGTCATGAGACAGGAGAAGAGTGACTGACCCCATGGTGTAGTCATGAGACAGGAGAAGAGTGACTGACCCCACGGTGTAGTCATGAGACAGGAGAAGAGGGACTGACCCCATGGTGGAGACAGGAGAAGAGTGACTGACCCCATGGTGGAGTCATGAGACATGAGAAGAGTGACTGACCCCATGGTGGAGTCATGAGACAGGAGAAGAGTGACTGACCCCATGGTGGAGTCATGAGACAGGAGAAGAGTGACTGACCACATGGCAGAGTCATGAGGCAGGAGAAGAGTGACTGACCCCCTGGTGGAGTCATGAGACAGGAGAAGAGGGACTGACCCCATTGTCATGAGACAGGAGAAGAGGGACTGACCCCATGGCTGAGTCATGAGACAGGAGAAGAGGGACTGACCCCATGGTGGAGACATGAGAAGAGTGACTGACCCCATGGTGGAGTCATGAGACAGGAGAAGAGTGACTGACCCCATGGCAAAGTCATGAGAGAGGAGAAGAGTGACTGACCCCATGGTGGAGTCATGAGACAGGAGAAGAGGGACTGACCCCACGGTGTAGTCACGAGACAGGAGAAGAGGGACTGACCCCATGGTGGAGACAGGAGAAGAGTGACTGACCCCATGGTGGAGTCATGAGACAGGAGAAGAGTGACTGACCCCATGGTGGAGTCATGAGACAGGAGAAGAGGGACTGACTCCATTGTCATGAGACAGGAGAAGAGTGACTGACAACATGGCTGAGTCATGAGACAGGAGAAGAGGGACTGACCCCATGGTGGAGTCATGAGAAGAGTGACTGACCCCATGGCGAAGTCATGAGACAGGAGAAGAGTGACTGACCCCATGGTGGAGTCATGAGACAGGAGAAGAGGGACTGACTCCATTTTCATGAGACAGGAGAAGAGTGACTGACCCCATGGCTGAGTCATGAGACAGGAGAAGAGGGACTGACCCCATGGTGGAGTCATGAGAAGAGTGACTGACCCCATGGCGAAGTCATGAGACAGGAGAAGAGTGACTGACACCATGGTGGAGTCATGAGACAGGAGAAGAGGGACTGACCCCATGGTGGAGTCATGAGACAGGAGAAGAGTGACTGACCCCATGGCGAAGTCATGAGACAGGAGAAGAGTGACTGACCCCATGGTGGAGTCATGAGACAGGAGAAGAGGGACTGACCCCATGGTGGAGTCATGAGACAGGAGAAGAGGGACTGACCCCATGGTGTAGTCATGAGACAGGAGAAGAGGGACTGACCCCATGGTGGAGACAGGAGAAGAGTGACTGACCCCATGGTGGAGTCATGAGACAGGAGAAGAGTGACTGACCCCATGGTGGAGTCATGAGACAGGAGAAGAGTGACTGACCCCATGGTGGAGTCATGAGACAGGAGAAGAGTGACTGACCCCATGGCAGAGTCATGAGACAGGAGAAGAGGGACTGACTCCATTGTCATGAGACAGGAGAAGAGTGACTGACCCCATGGTGGAGTCATGAGACAGGAGAAGAGGGACTGACCCCATGGTGGAGTTATGAGAAGAGTGACTGACCCCATGGCGAAGTCATGAGACAGGAGAAGAGTGACTGACCCCATGGTGGAGTCATGAGACAGGAGAAGTGTGACTGACCCCATGGTGGAGTCATGAGACAGGAGAAGAGTGACTGACCCCATGGTGGAGTCATGAGACAGGAGAAGAGGGACTGACTCCATTGTCATGAGACAGGAGAAGAGTGACTGACCCCATGGCTGAGTCATGAGACAGGAGAAGAGGGACTGACCCCATGGTGGAGTCATGAGAAGAGTGACTGACCCCATGGCGAAGTCATGAGACAGGAGAAGAGTGACTGACCCCATGGTGGAGTCATGAGACAGGAGAAGAGGGACTGACCCCATGGTGGAGTTATGAGACATGAGAAGGGTGACTGACCCCCTGGTGGAGTCATGAGACAGGAGAAGGGTGACTGACCCCCTGGTGGAGTCATGAGACAGGAGAAGAGTGACTGACCCCATGGCAGAGTCATGAGACAGGAGAAGAGTGACTGACCCCCTGGTGGAGTCATGAGACAGGAGAAGAGGGACTGACCCCCTGGTGGAGTCATGAGACAGGAGAAGAGGGACTTACCCCATGGTGGAGTCATGAGTCAGGAGAAGAGTGACTGACCCCATGGCAGAGGCAGGAGAAGAGTGACTGACCCCATGGAGAAGTCATGAGACAGGAGAAGAGGGACTGACCCCATGGTGGAGTCATGAGACAGGAGAAGAGGGACTGACCCCCATGGTGGAGTCATGAGACAGGAGAAGAGTGACTGACCCCATGTTAGAGACAGGAGAAGAGTGACTGACCCCATGGCGAAGTCATGAGACAGGAGAAGAGTGACTGACCCCACGGTGTAGTCATGAGACAGGAGAAGAGGGACTGACCCCATGGTGGAGACAGGAGTAGAGTGACTGACCTCATGGTGGAGTCATGAGACAGGAGAAGAGTGACTGACCCCATGGTGGAGTCATGAGACAGGAGAAGAGTGACTGACCCCATGGTGGAGTCATGAGACATGAGAAGAGTGACTGACCCCATGGTGGAGTCATGAGACAGGAGAAGAGTGACTGACCCCACGGTGTAGTCATGAGACAGGAGAAGAGGGACTGACCCCATGGTGGAGACAGGAGAAGAGTGACTGACCCCATGGCGAAGTCGTGAGACAGGAGAAGAGTGACTGACCCCATGGTGGAGTCATGAGACAGGAGAAGAGTGACTGACCCCATGGCAGAGACAGGAGAAGAGTGACTGACCCCATGGAGAAGTCATGAGACAGGAGAAGAGTGACTGACCCCCTGGTGGAGTCATGAGACAGGAGAAGAGGGACTGACCCCCATGGTGGAGTCATGAGACAGGAGAAGAGTGACTGACCCCATGGCAGAGACAGGAGAAGAGTGACTGACCCCATGGCGAAGTCATGAGACAGGAGAAGAGTGACTGACCCCATGGTGTAGTCATGAGACAGGAGAAGAGTGACTGACCCCACGGTGTAGTCATGAGACAGGAGAAGAGGGACTGACCCCATGGTGGAGACAGGAGAAGAGTGACTGACCCCATGGTGGAGTCATGAGACATGAGAAGAGTGACTGACCCCATGGTGGAGTCATGAGACAGGAGAAGAGTGACTGACCCCATGGTGGAGTCATGAGACAGGAGAAGAGTGACTGACCACATGGCAGAGTCATGAGGCATGAGAAGAGTGACTGACCCCATGGTGGAGTCATGAGACAGGAGAAGAGGGACTGACCCCATTGTCATGAGACAGGAGAAGAGGGACTGACCCCATGGCTGAGTCATGAGACAGGAGAAGAGGGACTGACCCCATGGTGGAGAAATGAGAAGAGTGACTGACCCCATGGTGGAGTCATGAGACAGGAGAAGAGTGACTGACCCCATGGCAAAGTCATGAGAGAGGAGAAGAGTGACTGACCCCATGGTGGAGTCATGAGACAGGAGAAGAGGGACTGACCCCACGGTGTAGTCATGAGACAGGAGAAGAGGGACTGACCCCATGGTGGAGACAGGAGAAGAGTGACTGACCCCATGGTGGAGTCATGAGACAGGAGAAGAGTGACTGACCCCATGGTGGAGTCATGAGACAGGAGAAGAGTGACTGACCCCATGGTGGAGTCATGAGACAGGAGAAGAGTGACTGACCCCATGGCAGAGTCATGAGACAGGAGAAGAGTGACTGACCCCCTGGTGGAGTCATGAGACAGGAGAAGAGGGACTGACTCCATTGTCATGAGACAGGAGAAGAGTGACTGACCCCATGGTGTAGACATGAGACAGGAGAAGAGGGACTGACCCCAATTGACACCGTAGTGTACTACATAAGGAACAGTGTACCTTAGGTAGTGTGTGTGTGTGTGTGTGTGTGTGTGTGTGTGTGTGTGTGTGTGTGTGTGTGTGTGTGTGTGTGTGTGTGTGTGTGTGTGTGTGTGTGTGTGTGTGTGTGTGACTAGCCTCATTATTATATTGCGTTTCTGGGCTCTAGGCCACATAGTAAGGTATGCCAAACCCTCACAGCGTTACAGAGCTCAAATTCAGTTCAAGATATGGTCCTCCCTTCATTACACACAGGGGGTTCAGGGACCAACATTGTCCAGAGGTGTCTTTACCTTAAATGGGTCACTGACCTGATGATGACAGTATCTTTGTGAGTCCAAAATGGCAACCTACAGTGCATTCAGAATGTAGTATTCAGACCTTGACTTTTTAAACATTTGGCCTTATTCTAAAATGGATTAATCCATCAATCCACATACCCCATACAACTTGACGAAGCAAAAACAGGTTTCTATACAAAAATATAGAATTATTTACATAAGTATTCAGACCCTTTGCTAATGAGACTCCAAATTGAGCTCAGGTGCATCCAGCTTCCCTTGATCATCCTTGACATGTTCCTACAACTTGATTGGAGTCCACCTGTGGTAAATTCAATTGATTGGACACGATTGGAAAGGCAGACAACATTCTATATAAGGAGCCCAGAGGTCAAAGGAATCGTCCGTAGAAGTCAGAGAGAATACGTTTGGAACCAAGACTCTTCCTAGAGCTGGCCAAACTGAGCAATCGGGGGAAAATGGCCTTTGTCAGGGAGGTGACCAAGAACCAGATATTCACTCTGACAGAGCTCCTGAATTCCTCTGTGGAGATGGGAGAACCTTCCAGAAGGACAACACTGTGCAGCACTCCACCTATCAGGCCTTTATGATAGAGTGGCCAGATGGAAGCCACTCCTCAGTAAAGGCACTTGACAGCCCGCTTGGAGTTTACCAAAAGGCACCTAAAGGACTCTCAGACCATGAGAAACAAGATTCTCTGGTCTGATGAAACCAATATTCAACTCCTTGGCCTGAATTTTAATGAGGCCATTTAATTAACTAAACACAGTTGAGTAACAACACCATGCAGTGTTGACTCCACTGTGATTCAAATAACACTTATGTATCTACCGCATGTGGGTCAATTTCTGTCTTAGATTGGGTGTCTGCTGCTGCTCTGCTCTGACCTAGATTGGATGTCTGCTGCTGCTCTGCTCTGGTCTGTCTTAGATTGGTTATCTACTGCTGCTCTGCTCTGGTCTGTCTTAGATTGGATATATACTGCTGCTCTGGTCTCTCTTAGATTGGATATATACTGCTGCTCTGGTCTCTCTTAGATTGGATATCTACTGCTGCACTGCTCTGGTCTGTCTTAGATTGGATATCTACTGCTGCTCTGCTCTGCTCTGTCTTAGATTGGATATCTACTGCTGCACTGCTCTGGTCTGTCTTAGATTGGATATCTACTGCTGCACTGCTCTGGTCTGTCTTAGATTGGATATCTACTGCTGCTCTGCTCTGGTCTGTCTTAGATTGGATATCTACTGCTGCTCTGCTCTGGTCTGTCTTAGATTGGATATATACTGCTGCTCTGCTCTGGTCTGTCTTAGATTGGATATCTACTGCTGCTCTGCTCTGGTCTGTCTTAGATTGATATCTACTGCTGCTCTGCTCTGGTCTGTCTTAGATTGATATCTACTGCTGCTCTGCTCTGGTCTGTCTTAGATTGGATATCTACTGCTGCTCTGCTCTGGTTAGTCTTAGTTATCTGCTACTAAAACAGCTTCAGCAGGTTTACCCCAGTCTGTGTCCTAAATGGGACCATCATTCCCTTTATAGTGGTCCCTATGGGCCCAAAAGCACGACTGACTCGGGTGTAATTTCATCCCAGGGCCAGGCAGTCATCAGTCCTTCCTGTGACAGAGTTAATATCTATCATGCACATTAATTATGAGCAGCCTGTCAAGAATGATGTGAGAAACTCTGACTTTTTAAATAACGATTGCACACTGATGACTGCTCCCTCCCGCAGTTTACTGTGCAACGTTTGGACTCTTTATCAGAGATGCTAATTCACCCTCCTCCTCCACCTCCTCCTCTTTAACATCCTCCTCCTCCACCTCCACCTTCTCCTCCTCTATCTTTACCTCATCTTCTTCCTCCTCCTCCTCTTCCTTCTCCACCTCCATAACCTCCTGCTCCTCTACCTCATCTTCTTCCTCCTCTTCCTCTACCCACTACTCCTCCTCATCAACCTCCTCCTCCTCTTTCTCCACCTTCTCCTCCTCTGCCTTTACCGCATATTCCTCTTCCTCTACCTCCTGCTCCTCCTCATCTTCCTCCTCTTCCTCCTACTCCTCCTCATCAACCTCCTCCTCTACCTCAACCTCTTCCTCCTCCTCCTCTACCTTCTACTCCTCTTCATCAACCTCCTCCTCTACCTCATCCTCTACCTCCTCATCTACCTCCTTCTCCTCCTCATCAACCTCCTCCTCTACCTCCTCTACCTCCTCCTCATCAACCTCCTCCTCCTCCTCCTCTACCTCCTCCACTACCACTTTCTCTTCCTCCACCCCATACTCTTCCTCATCAACCTCCTCCACCTCCTCTGTTTGATGGATATCAGAAATCCATCTATATTTTACTGATGTCAGATATGTTGTGGATTTGTGCCTCTTCCCCATTGACGTTCTATAATTCATGTAGAATCTATACGTAATTCTACAATCTTTCCTTTAAAGTGACTCTAAACTCTAATTTATCAGTGTAAATCTCTATAAATTGAATAAATCTGAACACTGTGTGAACGTCTACATGTTCTGCCAATCTCAGTGATTCTAAATATCATAAACAACAGCCGTAGAAGTGGGTGGAAATGTCCTGGCTTGAGCACTGTGGCAGCTACGCCTACACAATGTCTTGATATTCACTGTTGGGGTTCTGAATCTGAATGGCTGTGGTGTCAGGCTGTGTCCCTGTTGGGGTTCTGAATCTGAATGGCTGTGGTGTCAGGATGTGTCCCTGTTGGGGTTCTGAATCTGAATGGCTGTGGTGTCAGGATGTGTCCCTGTTGGGGTTCTGAATCTGAATGACTGTGGTGTCAGGCTGTGTCCCTGTTGGGGTTCTGAATCTGAATGACTGTGGTGTCAGGCTGTGTCCCTGTTGGGTTCTGAATCTGAATGACTGTGGTGTCAGGTTGTGTCCCTGTTGGGGTTCTGAATCTGAATGACTGTGGTGTCAGGCTGTGTCCCTGTTGGGGTTCTGAATCTGAATGACTGTGGTGTCAGGCTGTGTCCCTGTTGGGGTTCTGAATCTGAATTACTGTGGTGTCAGGCTGTGTCCCTGTTGGGGTTCTGAATCTGATTGACTGTGGTGTCAGCATGGGTCCCAAACTGCACCCTGTTCCTCTTTATAGTGCACTACCTAAACATAGTGCACTATATGTTCCATTTGGGATTCAGTCTTATGTGATTCTCTTCACTTACCACTGAGTTTGAGGTTTGACAAAATGAGGGAATAAAACAACAAGACAGTGGAAAAGTGCTGGAACACTGACAAATTAAATTAAATATTATTGGTCAGATGCGCCAAACACAACAGGTGTAGTCTTTACTGTGAAATGTTTACTCACGAGCCCTTTCCCACATCTCTGAAGTGGACACACACACAGCCACACACACACACACACACAAACACACACACACACACACACACACACACAGCCACACACACAGCCACACACACACACACACACACACACACACACACGCACACACACACACACACACACACAGATATTCACGCAGAGCCAGGCATTAATACACACCAGAGATAAGTGAACAGTGAAGCACTGTCTGCCCTAGTGTAGTGGTTACTGCTGTCTAATCTAGTGTAGTGGTTACTGCTGTCTGCCCTAGTGTAGTGGTTTCTGCTGTCTAATCTAGTGTAGGGGTTACTGCTGTCTAATCTAGTGTAGGGGTTACTGCTGTCTAATCTAGTGTTGTGGTTACTGCTGTCTAATCTAGTGTAGGGGTTACTGCTGTCTAATCTAGTGTAGGGGTTACTGCTGTCTAATCTAGTGTAGGGGTTACTGCTGTCTAATATAGTGTAGTGGTTACTGCTGTCTAATCTAGTGTAGTGGTTACTGCTGTCTAATCTAATGTAGGGGTTACTACGGTCTAATCTAGTGTAGTGGTTACTGCTGTCTAATCTAGTGTAGTGGTTACTACGGTCTAATCTAGTGTAGGGGTTACTGCTGTCTAATCAGGTGTAGTGGTTACGGCCATCTAATGTAGGGGTTACTACTGTCTAATCTAGTGTAGGGGTTACTGCTGTCTAATCTAGTGTAGGGGTTACTGCTGTCTAATCTAGTGTAGGGGTTACTGCTGTCTAATCTAGTGTAGGGGTTACTTCTGTCTAATCTAGTGTAGTTGTTACTGCTGTCTGCCCTAGTGTAGTGGTTACTGTTGTCTGCCCTAGTGTAGGGGTTACTGCTGTCTAATCGAGTGTAGGGAATACTGCAGTCTGCCCTAGTGTAGTGGTTACTGCTGTCTAATCTAGTGTAGGGGTTACTGCTGTCTAATCTAGTGTAGTGGTTACTGTGGTCTAATCTAGTGTAGGGGTTACTTCTGTCTAATCTAGTGTAGTTGTTAATGCTGTCTGCCCTAGTGTAGTGGTTACTGTTGTCTGCCCTAGTTGAGGGGTTACTGCTGTCTAATCTAGTGTAGGGGTTACTGCTGTCTAATCTAGTGTAGGGGTTACTGCTGTCTAATCTAGTGTAGTGGTTACTGTGGTCTAATCTAGTGTAGGGGTTACTTCTGTCTAATCTAGTGTAGTTGTTAATGCTGTCTGCCCTAGTGTAGTGGTTACAGTTGTCTGCCCTAGTTGAGGGGTTACTGCTGTCTAATCGAGTGTAGGGGTTACTGCTGTCTGCCCTAGTGTAGTGGTTACTGCTGTCTAATCTAGTGTAGGGGTTACTATTGTCTAATCTAGTGTAGGGGTTACTACTGTCTAATCTAGTGTAGTGGTTGCTGCTGTCTAATCTAGTGTAGTGGTTACTGCTGTCTGATCTAGTGTAGTGGTTACTGCTTCCAAATCTAGTGTAGTGGTTACTGCTGTCTAATTTGGTGTAGTGGTTACTGCTGTCTAATCTAGTGTAGGGGTTACTGCTGTCTAGTCTAGTGTAGGGGTTATTGCAGTCTGCCCTAGTCTAGGGGTTACTGTTGTCTAATCTAGTGTAAGGGTTACTGCTGTCAGCCCTAGTGTAGGGGTTACTGCTGTCTAATCTAGTGTAGGGGTTAGTGCTGTCTAATCTAGTGTAGTGGTTGCTGCTGTCTAATCTAGTGTAGTGGTTACTGCTGTCTAATCTAGTGTAGTGGTTACTGCTGTCTGCCCTAGTGTAGTTGTTACTGTTTTCTATTCTAGTGTAGTGGTTACTGCTGTCTAATCTAGTGTAAGGGTTACTGCTGTCTAATCTAATGTAGGGGTTACTGCTGTCAGCCCTAGTGTAGGGGTTACTGCTGTCTAATCTAGTGTAGGGGTTAGTGCTGTCTAATATAGTGTAGTGGTTACTGTTGCCTAATCTAGTGTAGTGGTTACTGCTGTCTGCCCTAGTGTAGTTGTTACTGTTGCCTAATCTAGTGTAGTGGTTACTGTTGTCTAATCTAGTGTAAGGGTTACTGCTGTCAGCCCTAGTGTAGGGGTTACTGCTGTCAGCCCTAGTGTAGGGGTTACTGCTGTCTAATCTAGTGTAGGGGTTAGTGCTGTCTAATCTAGTGTAGGGGTTAGTGCTGTCTAATCTAGTGTAGGGGTTAGTGCTGTCTGCCCTAGTGTAGTGGTTACTGCTGTCTGCCTTAGTGTATTGGTTACTGCTGTCTAATCTAGTGTAGGGGTTAGTGCTGTCTAATCTAGTGTAGGGGTTACTGCTGTCTAATCTAGTGTAGTGATTACTGCTGTCTGCCCTAGTGTAGGGGTTACTATTGTCTAATCTAGTGTTGGGGTTACTGCTGTCTAATCTAGTGTAGTGGTTACTGCTGGCTATTCTAGTGTAGTGATTACTGCAGTCTGCCTTAGTGTAGTGGTTACTGCTGTCTAATCTAGTGTAGTGGTTACTGCTGTCTAATCTAGTGTAGTGGTTACTGCTGTCTAATCTAGTGTCGTGGTTACTGCGGTCTAATCTAGTGTAGGGGTTACTACTGTCTAATCTAGTGTAGGGGTTAGTGCTGTCGAATCTAATGTAGGGGTTACTGCTGTCTAATCTAGTGTTGGGGTTACTGCTGTCTAATCTAGTGTTGGGGTTACTGTTGTCTAATCTAGTGTAGGGGTTACTGCTGTCTGCCCTAGTGTAGTGGTTACTGCTGTCTAATCTAGTGTAGGGGTTACTGCTGTCTAATCTAATGTAGGGGTTACTGCTGTCTAATCTAGTGTAGTGATTACTGATGTCTAATCTAGTGTAGTGATTACTGCTGTCTAATCTAGTGTAGTGATTACTGCTGTCTGCCCTAGTGTAGGGGTTACTATTGTCTAATCTAGTGTTGGGGTTACTGCTGTCTAATCTAGTGTAGTGGTTACTGCTGTCCATTCTAGTGTAGTGATTACTGCAGTCTGCCTTAGTGTAGTGGTTACTGCTGTCTAATCTAGTGTAGTGGTTACTGCGGTCTAATCTAGTGTAGGGGTTACTACTGTCTAATCTAGTGTAGGGGTTAGTGCTGTCGAATCTAATGTAGGGGTTATTGCTGTCTAATCTAGTGTTGGGGTTACTGCTGTCTAATCTAGTGTAGGGGTACTGCTGTCTAATCTAGTGTAGTGGTTACTTCTGTCTGCCCTAGTGTTTTGGTTACTGCTGTCTATTCTAGTGTTGTGGTTACTGCTGTCTAATCTAGTGTTGTGTTTACTGCTTCCTGTCTGCTCTAGTGTAGTGACATACAGTGGGGCAAAAAAGCATTTAGTCAGCCACCAATTGTGCAAATTCTCCCACTTAAAAAGATGACGGAGGCTTGTAATTTTCATCATAGGTACACTTCAATTATATTGTTGGATTTTTTTATGAATTTATTTGCAAATTATGGTGGAAAATAAGTATTTGGTCACCTACAAACAAGCAAGATTTCTGGCTCTCACAGACCTGTAACTTCTTCTTTAAGAGGCTCCTCTGTCCTCCACTCGTTACCTGTATTAATGGCACCTGTTTGAACTTGTTATCAGTATAAAAGACACCTGTCCACAACCTCAAACAGTCACACTCCAAACTCCACTATGGCCAAGACCAAAGAGCTGTCAAAGGACACCAGCAACAACATTGTAAACCTGCACCAGGCTGGGAAGACTGCATCTGCAATAGGTAAGCAGCTTGGTTTGAAGAAATCAAGTGTGGGAGCAATTATTAGGAAATGGAAGACATACAATACCACTGATAATCTCCCTCGATCTGGGGCTCCACGCAACATCTCACCCCGTGGGGTCAAAATGATCACAAGAACGGTGAGCAAAAATCCCAGAACCACACGGGGGGACCTAGTTAATGACCTGCAGAGAGCTGGGGCCAAAGTAACAAAGCCTACCATCAGTAACACACTACGCCGCCAGGGTCTCAATTCCTGCAGTGCCAGACGTGTCCCCCTGCTTAAGCCAGTACATGTTCAGGCCCGTCTGAAGTTTGCTAGAGAGCATTTGGATGATCCAGAAGAAGATTGGGAGAATGTCATATGGTCAGATGAAACCAAAATATAACTTTTTGGTAAAAACTCAACTTGTTGTGTTTGGAGGACAAAGAATGCTGCGTTGCATCCAAAGAACACCATACCTACTGTGAAGCATGGGGTGGAAACATCATGCTTTGGGGCTGTTTTTCTGCAAAGGGACCAGGACGACTGATCCGTAAAGGAAAGAATGAATGGGGCCATGTATCGTGAGATTTTGAGTGAAAACCTCCTTCCATCAGCAAGGGCATTGAAGATGAAACGTGGCTGGGTCTTTCAGCATGACAATGATCCCAAACACAACGCCCGGGCAACAAAGGAGTGGATTCGTAAGAAGCATATCAAGGTCCTGGGGTGGCCTAGCCAGTCTCCAGATCTCAACCCCATAGAAAATCTTTGGACGGAGTTGAAAGTCCGTGTTGCCCAGCAACAGCCCCAAAACATCACTGCTTTAGAGGAGATCTGCATGGAGGAATGGGCCAAAATACCAGCACAGTGTGTGAAAACCTTGTGAAGACTTACAGAAAACGTTGACCTCTGTCATTGCCAACAAAGGGTATATAACAAAGTATTGAGATAAACTTTTGTTATTGACCAAATACTTATTTTCCACCATAATTTGCAAATAAATTCATTAAAAATCATACAATGTGATTTTCTGGATTTTTTTTCTCATTTTGTCTGTCATAGTTGAAGTGTACCAATGATGTAAATTACAGGCCTCTCTCATCTTTATAAGTAGGAGAACTTGCACAATTGGTGGCTGACTAAATACTTTTTTGCCCCACTGTATGTAGTGGGTTACATTTTGACGTTGGTTTCGTGGTCATAGCTTAAATAATTTAAGATCTAAAGCAAGCTAGAGAAATCAAATAATAACTAGAAAAATGTGATGTGCTTGCTAGCTTGTGAAGGATTGATTGGTTGGATAGGATAGGACAGGATTGGTTGGATAGGATTGTTTGGATACGATAGGATTGGTTGGATAGGATAGGTTAGATAGGATTGGATTGGTTGGATAGGATAGAATATTATTGGTTGGAATGGATAGGATAGGTAGGATAGGATTAGTTGGATAGGATATGATTGGTTGGATAGGATTGGTTGGATAGGATAGGTTGGATAGGATTGGTTGGATAGGATTGGATTGGTTGGATAGGATAGGATTGGATAGTATAGGATTGATTGATTGGATAGGATTGGTTGGATAGGATAGGTTGGATAGGATAGAATTGATAGGATTGGTTAGAGCTTTGGTTGGATAGGATAGGTTGGATAGGATAGGTTTGGTTCGATAGGATTTGATAGGATTGGTTGAATAGCATTGGATTGGTTGGATAGTATAGGATAGGATAGGTTTGATAGGATTGGATAGCATTGGTTGGAAAGGATAGGTACGAAAGGATAGGATTGTTGGATAGGATGGATAGAATTGGATAGGAATAGGATTGGTTGGGTAGGATAGGATTGGCTGTATAGGATTGGATAGGATAGGTTGAATAGGATAGGATATGATTGGTTGGATAGGATTGGATTGGATTTGTTGGATAGTATATGATTGGTTGGAAAGGATAGGATAGAATTGGTTGGATAGGATTGAATAAGATAGGATTTTTTGGATAGGATATGATAGGATTGGATAGGATTAGTTGGATGGAATTGGATTGGTTGGATAGGATAGAGTAGGATTGGTAGGATAGGATTGGTTGTATAGGATTGTTTGGATAGGATAGGACTGGTTTGATAGGATTGGTTGGATATGAAATAATTGGTTGGATAGGATTGGATAGGATTGGTTGGATAGGATAGGATAGGTTGTATAGGATACAATTGGGTGGATAGGATAGGTTGGATAAGATTGGTTGGATAGGATAGGATAGGATTGGTTGGATGGGATAGGATTGGATAGGATTGGTTGGATAGGAAATTATAGGATTGGTTGGCTAGGATAGGATAGGATAGGATTGGTTGAATAGGATCAGATAGGATAGGATTGGTTGGATGGGATAGGATTGGATAGGATTGGTTGGATAGGATAGGGTAGGAGGGAAAGGATTGGTTGGATAGGATTGGTTGGATAGGCATAGGACTGGTTCGATAGGATAGGATTGGTTGGATAGGATTGGATACGATTGGTTAGATAGGATAGGTTGTATAGGATAACATTGGGTGGATAGGATAGGTTGGATAGGATAGGTTGGCTAGGATAGGATATGAATGGATAGGATAGGTTGTATAGGATACAATTGGGTGGATATGATAGGTTGGATGGGATTGGTTGGATAGGATAGGAAAGGATAGGATTGGTTGGATAGGATGGGATAGTATTGGATAGGATTGGTTGGATAGGAAAGGATTGGTTGAATAGGATCAGACAGGATAGGATTGGTTGGATAGGATAGGATTGGTTGGATAGGATAGGATTGGAGGGAAAGGATTGGTTGGATAGGCATAGGACTGGTTCGATAGGATAGGTTGGATAGGATTGGATTGGATATGATAGGTTGTATGGGATAAAATTGGGTGGATAGGATAGGTTGGAAAGGATAGGTTGGCTAGGATAGGATATGAATGGATTGGATAGGATAGGTTGGATTGGATAGGATAGATTGGATAGAATTGATTGGATTGGTTGGATAGGATAGCATTGGTTGGATAGAGTAGGATTTGTAGGATAGGATAGCATAGGCTGGATAGGATATGACTGGTTGGATAGGATTGGTTGGATAGGTTGGATAGGATATGTTTGGTTCAATAGGATTGGATAGGATAGGTTGAATAGGATAGGATTGGTTGGATAGGATAGGTTGGATAGGATGGGATTGGTTGGATAGGATGGATAGGATTGGATAGGAATAGGATTGGCTGTATTGGATTGGATAGGATAGGTTGAATAGGATAGGATATGATAGGATTGGTTGGATAGGAAAGGATAAAATTGGTTGGATGGGATAGGATTGGTTAGATAGGATAGGGTAGGATAGAATAGGATAGGACAGGATTGGTTGGATAGGATTAGATTGGTTGGATAGGATTGGTTGGATAGGATTGGCTGAATAGGATCGGATAGGAAAGGATTGGTTGGATTGGTTGGATAGGATAGGATAGGATATGATAAAATAGGATATAATTGGTTGTATAGGATAGGTTGGATAGGATTGGATGGATAGGATATGATTGGTTGGATAGGTTTGGATTGGTTGGATAGGATTGGTTGGATATGATATGATTGGTTGGATCAGATAGGAATGGTTGGATAGGATATGATATGATTGGATAGGTTGGTTAGGATAGTGTTGATTGGTTGGATAGGATTGTATAGAATGTGATTGGTTGAATAGGAGAGGATAGGTTGGATATGATAGGTTGGATAGGATAGGATAGGATAGGTTGGATAGGATTGGAATGGTTGGAAAGGTATATAATTGGTTGGATAGGATTGGTTGGATAGGATTGTATTGGTTGGATAGGATTTGATAGGATATGATTGGTTGGATAGTATAGGTTGGATATGATCGGATAGGATTGGTTGGATATGATTGGATAGGATAGGATTGGTTGGATATGATTGGATATGAAAGGATTGGTTGGATAGGATAAAACATGATATAATTGGTTGTATAGGATAGGTTGGATAGGATTGGTTGGATAGGATAGGTTGGATCAGATAGGTTAGGATTGGTTGGATAGTATACGACAGGCTTGGTTGGATAGGATTGGATAGGATTGGTTGGATAGGATAGGAATGGTTGGATAGTATAGAATTGGTTGGATAGGTTGGTTAGGATAGTCTTGGAATGGTTGGATAGGATTGGTTGGATAGGAAAGGTTGGATTGGATTGGTTGGAAAGGTATACAACTGGTTGGATAGGATTGGATATGATTGGTTGGATAGGATAGGATAGCTTGTATAGGATACAATTGGGGGGATAGGATAAGTTGGATAGGATTGGTTGGATAGGATAGGAAAGGATAGGATTGGTTGGATAGGAAATGATAGGATTGGTTGTCTAGGATAGGATAGGATAGGATAGGTTGGATAGGATTGGTTGAATAGGATAGGATAGGATAGGATTGGTTGGATAGGATAGGATAGGAGGGAAAGGATTGGTTGGATAGGATTGGTTGGATAGGCATAGGACTGGTTCGATAGGATAGGATTGGTTGGATAGGATGGATATGATTGGTTAGATAGGATAGGTTGTATAGGATAAAATTGGGTGGATATGATAGGTTGGACAGGATAGTAAAGGATAGGATTGGTTGGATAGGATGGGATAGGATTTGATAGGGTTGGATAGGATAGGATTGGTTGAATAGTATCGGATAGGATAGGTTGGATAGGATAGGATTGGTTGGATAGGATTGGAGGGAAAGTATTGGTTGGATAGGCATAGGACTGGTTCGATAGGATAGGATTGGTTGGATAGGATTGGATCTGATAGGTTGTATAGGATAAAATTGGGTGGATATGATAGGTTGGATAGGATAGGTTGGCTAGGATAGGATATGAATGGATTGGATAGGATAGGTTGGATTGGTTGGATAGGATAGGATGGATTGGATAGGATAGGATTGATTGGATTGGTTGGATAGTATAGCATTGGTTGGATAGAGTAGGATTGGTAGGATAGGATAGCATAGGTTGGATAGGATATGACTGGTTGGATATGATTGGTTGGATAGGATATGTTTGGTTCAATAGGATTGGATAGGATAGGTTGAATGGCATTGGATTGGTTGGATAGGATAGGGTGGATAGAATAGGATAGGATTGGTTGGATAGGATAGGTTGAATAGGATGGGATTGGTTGGATAGGATGGATAGGATAGGTTGAATAGGATAGGATATGATATGATTGGTTGGAACGGATAGGATAGAATTGGTTGGATAGAATTGGATAAGATAGGATTGGTTGGATAGGGTAGGATTGGTTGGATAGGATTGGTTGGATAGGATAGGATATGATAGGATTGGATAGGATTAGTTGGATATAATTGGATTGGTTGGATAGGCTAGGATTTGGTTGGATAGGATAGGATAGAATTGGTTGGATGGGATAGGATTGGTAAAATGGGATAGGATAGGGTAGGATAGAATAGGATAGGACAGGATTGGTTGGATAGGATTAGATTGGTTGGATAGGATTGGTTGGATAGGATTGGTTGGATAGGATCGGATAGGAAAGGATTGGTTGGATTGGTTGGATAGGATAGGATATGATAAAATATGATATAATTGGTTGTATAGGATAGCTTGGATAGGATTGGATTGGTTGGATAGGATATGATTGGTTGGATAGGTTTGGATTGGTTGGATAGGATAGGCTTGGTTGGATAGGATTGGATAGGATTGCTTGGATATGATATGATTGGTTGGATCAGATAGGAATGGTTGGATAGGATAGGATCGGTTGAATAGGATCGGATAGGATAGGTTGGATAGGATAGGATTGGTTGGATAGGATTGGAGGGAAAGGATTGGTTGGATAGGCATAGGACTGGTTCTATAGGATAGGATTGGTTGGATAGGATTGGATCTGATAGGTTGTATAGGATAAAATTGGGTGGATAGGATAGGTTGGATAGGATAGGTTGGCTAGGATAGGATATGAATGGATTGGATAGGATAGTTTGGATTGGTTGGATAGGATAGGATGGATTGGATAGGATAGGATTGATTGGATAGGATAGCATTGGTTGGATAGAGTAGGATTGGTAGGATAGGATAGCATAGGTTGGATAGGATATGACTGGTTGGATATGATTGGTTGGATAGGATAGGTTGGATAGGATATGTTTGGTTCAATAGGATTGGATAGGATAGGTTGAATAGGATAGGATATGATATGATTGGTTGAATAGGATTGGATTTGTTGTATAGTATATGATTGGTAGGAAAGGATAGGATAGAATTGGATAAGATAGGATTGGTTGGATAGGATAGGTTGGATAGGATAGGTTGGATAGAATAGGATAGGATTGGTTGGATAGGATAGGTTGGATAGGATGGGATTGGTTGGATAGGATGGATAGGATTGGATAGGAATAGGATTGGCTGTATAGGATTGGATAGGATAGGTTGAATATGATATGATTGGTTGGATAGGATTGGATATGTTGTATAGTATATGATTGGTAGGAAAGGATAGGATAGAATTGGATAAGATAGGATTGGTTGGATAGGGTAGGATTGGTTGGATAGGATTGGTTGGATAGGATAGGATATGATAGGATTGGATAGGATTAGTTGGATATAATTGGATTGGTTGGATAGGCTAGGATTTGTTTGGATAGGATAGGACAGGATTGGTTGGATAGGAAAGGATAGAATTGGTTGGATGGGATAGGATTGGTAAGATGGGATAGGATAGGGTAGGATATAATAGGATAGGACAGGATTGGTTGGATAGGATTAGATTGGTTGGATAGGATTGGTTGGATAGGATTGGATTGGTTGGATAGGATAGGTTGGATAGGATAGGTTAGGATTGGTTGGATAGGATAGGTTGGATAGGATAGATTGTATAGGATAGGATTGGATGGATGGGATTAGATTGGTTGGATAGGATAGGTTGGATAGCATAGGATGGATAGGATATGATTGGTTGGATAGGATAGGTTGTATAGGATAGGTTTGGATGGATGGGATTGGATTGGTTGGATAGGATTGGTTGGATAGCATCGGATAGGATAGGTTGGATAAGATAGTATATGTTGGATAGGATATGATAAAATAGGATAGAATTGGTTGTATGGGATAGGATTGGTTTGGTTGGATAGGATTGGTTGGGTAGTATAGGTTGGATAGGATTGGTTGGATAGGATTGGTTGGATATGATCGGATAGGATAGGATATGATAGGATTGGTTGGATAGGATAGGTTGGATAGGATTGGTTGAATAGGATCGGATAGGAAAGGATTGGTTGGATAGGATAAAATAGGATAGAATTGGTTGTATATGATAGGTTGGATAGGATTGGATTGGTTGGATAGGATAGGTTGGATCAGATAGGTTAGGATTGGTTGGATAGTATACGACAGGCTTGGTTGGATAGGATTGGATAAGATTGGTTGGATAGGATAGGAATGGTTGGATAGGATAGAATTGGTTGGATAGGATAGGATAGGATTGTTAGGATTGGATTGGTTGGATAGGAGAGGATTGGTTGGATAGGATAGGACAGGATTGGTTGGATATAATATGATTGGTTGGATAGGATAGGAATGGGATAGGATAGGATAGGTTGGATAGGATAGGACAGGATTGGTTGGATAGGATTGGTAGGATATAATATGATTGGTTGGATAGGATAGGAATATAATAGGATAGGTTGGATAGGATAGGATATGATTTGATAGGTTGGATAGGATAGTCTTGGATTGGTTGGGTAGGATAGGATAGGTTGGATAGGATAGGATAGGTTGGATAGGCTTGGATTGGTTGGATAGGATATGATAGGATTGGTTGGATAGGATAAGATAAGATATAATTGGTTTTATAGGATAGGATTGGTTGGATAGGATAGAATTGGTTGGATAGGATAGGACAGGATTGGTTGGATAGGATTGGTTGGATATAATATGATTGGTTGGATAGGATAGGAATGGGATAGGATAGGATAGGATTGGTTGGATAGGATAGGACAGGATTGGTTGGATAGGATTGGTAGGATATAATATGATTGGTTGGATAGGAGAGGATTGGTTGGATAGGATTGGTTGGATATAATATGATTGGTTGGATAGGATAGGAATAGAATAGGATAGGATAGGATTGGTTGGATAGGATAGGACAGGATTGGTTGGATAGGATTGGTAGGATATAATATGATTGGTTGGATAGGATAGGAATATAATAGGATAGGTTGGATAGGATAGGATATGATTTGATAGGTTGGATAGGATAGTCTTGGATTGGTTGGGTAGGATAGGATAGGTTGGATAGGATAGGATAGGTTGGATAGGCTTGGATTGGTTGGATAGGATATGATAGGATTGGTTGGATAGGATAAGATATAATTGGTTTTATAGGATAGGATTGGTTGGATAGGATAGAATTGGTTGGATAGGATAGGACAGGATTGGTTGGATAGGATTGGTTGGATATAATATGATTGGTTGGATAGGATGAGCTAGGATTGTTTGGATAGGATTGGATAGGATTTTTTGGATTAGATAGGTTTGGTTGGATAGGATTGGATTGGATTAGTTGGATAGGATTGGTTTGATAGGATCGGATTTGTTGGATAGGGTAGGATTGGTTGGATTAATTGGCTGGATAGGATATGATAGGATTGGATGGATAGCATTTGATAGGATTGGTTAGATAGGATATGATTGGTTGGATAGGATTGGATAGGATAGTATTTTTTGGATAGGATTGGATAGGATAGGATTGGTTGGATAGGATGGGATTTGATAGGATTGGTTGGATAGGATAGACTGAAGATGTGAAAGTCTAGTTTGAATGGTTAAAGAATTTGAAGTTAGGATAGCCTGAACATGTGAAAGTTAGTTTGGGGTCTCTAGCTTGAACAGCTCAATAATGACTGTTAGTGAGTTAATGTATGATAATATATGCAGAATTACATAGTTATTGTTGATAAATGTGTTTGATAATGGGAAATCATGATATCCTGAAGATGTGAAAGTTGGTTTCAACATGACAATGCCCCTGTGCACAAAGGGAGGTCCATACAGAAGTAGTTTGTCGAGATTGGTGTGGAAGAACTTGACTGGCCTGCACAGAGCCCTGACATCAAACCCATCGAACAGCTTTGGGAGGAATTGGAACGCTGACTGTGAACCAGGCCTGATCGCACAACATCAGTGCCCATCCTCACTAATGCTGTTGTGGCTGAAATGAAGCTAGTCCCCGCAGCAATGTTCCAACATCTAGTGGAAAGCCTTCCCAGAAGAGTGGAGCAGGTGTCCAGATAATTTTGGTAATGTAGTGTATATAGCTTTTTTTTGATAAATGTTTTTAAGAATTGGAAGTTTTATGTAATGAATATGAATTCGGAGGGCAGACACTCTGTCGTCACTTCAGGATTCAGGCTGGTCTGACTAAAACACACTCTGTTATCACTGCAGGTTTTATGCTGGTTTTGACAAAAAAATTACTTCTGTCTGTCTGCAGGCCTAGCCTACACTGTGAAGGGCTTTTAGGCCTGTTTCATTGTAGACTGAAGACACAGAAAAAGAGAGGGACCCCTGCAGAACTGATGCATTTTCTATGGTTTCATCTCATCAATACATGTAATGGAACCTCTTTGACATGAAAGATGGCGCTGTGCTACTATGGCTGACTCTGTAAAACAACACATTTCACTGCACCTATCTGGTGTAAAACCATATTTTTATATATATAATTTAGAGACACACAGATCTAAATGGCTGTGGACAGGTCTTATACATGGGAATGAATTTTCCAGCAGTTAATCCATTGAAAATTGATTTCTTTATCAATTACTTCTGAATGAATGGGATCATTATTCAGTTTCCTCTGTATCTCTGGTGTCACGTTCTGACCTTAGTTCCTTTGTTTTGTCTTTGTTTTTGGATGGTCAGGGCGTGAGTTGGGGTGGGCAGTCTGTTTGTTTTTCTATGTTGGTTTTTGTGTTCGGCCTAGTATGGTTCTCAATCAGAGGCAGGTATCGTTAGTTGTCTTTGATTGAGAATCATACTTAGGTAGCCTTTTTCCACTTGGGTTTCGTGGGTGTTTATTTTCTGTCTTTGTGTTATGTGTGTATGTCACCAGACAGGACTGTTTCGTTTCGTTCGTTCATTTTGTTATTTTTGTATTGATTCAGTGTTCAGTGCTTCCTTTAATTAAAATTATGAACACTTACCACGCTGCGCTTTGGTCCGATCCTAACTCCTCCTCAGACGAAGAGGAGGAAATCCGTTACAGAAACACCCACCACAAGAGGACCAAGCAGCATGGTAACGGGCAGCAGCAGCAGCGGCCGAAAACACAAGACTCCTGGACTTGGGAGGAGATTTTGGACGGCAAGGGACCCTGGGCACAAGCAGGGGAATATCGCCGCCCTAAAGCAGAGCTGCAGGCAGCGAAAACGGAGAGGCGCCGGTATGAGGAGGCAGCACGGCAGCGCGGCTGGAAGTTTGAGAGGCAGCCCCAAAAATGTATTGGCGGAGGCTCACGGGGAGTGTGGCTAAGTCAGGTAGGAGACCTGAGCCAACTTCCCGTGCTTACCGGAGAGCGAGAGGGACCGGGCAGGCACCGTGTTATGCTGTGAAGTGCACGGTGTCCCCAGTGCGGGTGCATAGCCCGGTGCGGTACATTCCAAATCCTCGTATCGGCCGGGCTAGAGTGGGCATCAAGTCAGGTGCCATGAAGCCGGCTCTACGCATCTGGTCTCCAATGCGTCTCCTCGGGCCGGTGTACATGGCACCAGCCTTACGCATGGTTTCACCGGTTCGCCAGCACAGCCCAGTGCGGGCTATTCCACCTCACCGCACTGGCCTGGCTACGGGGAGCATTCAACCAGGTAAGGTTGGGCAGGCTCGGTGCTCAAGAGCTCAAGTGCGCCTTCACGGTCCGGTCTGTCCGGTGCCACCTCCACGTACCAGCCCTCTGGTGGCAGCCCCCCGCACCAGGCTGTCTCTCCGTCTTCTCCCTACAAGTGCTCCCACCTGTCCAGTGCGGTCAGAGCCTTCCTCCTCTCCAGCGCTGCACAAGTCTCCCGTCTGTCCTGAGCCGCCAGAGCCGCCAGTCTGTCCTGAGCCGCCAGAGCCGCCAGTCTGTCCTGAGCCGCCAGAGCCGCCAGTCTGTCCTGAGCCGCCAGAGCCGCCAGTCTGTCCTGAGCCGCCAGAGCCGCCAGTCTGTCCTGAGCCGCCAGAGCCGCCAGTCTGTCCTGAGCCGCCAGAGCCGCCAATCTGTCCTGAGCCGCCAGAGCCGCCAGTCTATCCTGAGCCGCCAGAGCCGCCAGTCTGTCCTGAGCCGCCAGTCTGTCCTGAGCCGCCAGAGCCGCCAGTCTGTCCTGAGCAGTCAGTCTGCCAGGAGCTGCCAGAGCCGTCAGTCAGCCAGGAGCTGCCAGAGCTGCCTGTCACGCTGGCGATGCCAGAATCGCCCTTCACTCTGGCGCGGCCAGAGTCGTCCTTCACTCCGGCGCTGTCGGAGTCTCCCGCCTGTCCGGCGCTGCCGGAATCTCCCGTCCATTCTGGACCCGTGGCGAGGGTCCTCAGTCCGAGGTCGAGGATGAGGCGGACAAAAACTATGGCGGACAAAAACTATGGTGAAACTATCTAGCTAGAAATTATTAAGAAGGAAATGATCTCAACATAGAAAAATGTCCTCCTGTGTGCTACCTATATCCCCCACTAGAATCCCCATACTTTAATGAAGACAGCTTCTCCATCCTGGAGGGGGAAATCAATCATTTCCAGGCCCAGGAACATGTACTAGTTTGTGGTGACCTAAATGCCAGAACTGGACAAAAACCTGACACCCTCAACACACAGGGGGACAAACACCTACCTGGAGGTGACAGTATTCCCTCCCAAATATGGGGCGGCAGGTAGTCTAGTGGTTAGAGTGATGGGACAGTCACAGAAAAGTTGCTGGTTTGAATCTCCGAGCTGACAACGTTAAAAATCTGTCGTTCTGCCCCTGAACAAGGCAGTTAACCCAGTGTTCCCCGGTAGGCCGTCATTGTAAATAAGAATTTGCCTAGTTAAATAAAGGTTCAATAATAAAAAATATGCCCCCCTAGACAACTATTTTATTTCATTTCACCTTTATTTAACCATCCGGCTAGTTGAGAACAAGTTCTCATTTGCAACTGCAACTGCGACCTGGCCAAGATAAAGCATAGCAATTCGACACATGCAACAACACAGAGTTACACATGGAACAAACAAAACATACAGTGAATAATACAGTAGAACAAAAGAAAACAAAAAGTCTATATACAGTGAGTGTAAATGAGGTAAGTTAAGGCAATAAACAGGCCATGGTAGCGAAGTAATTACAATATAGCAGTTAAACACTGGAATGGTAGATGTGCAGAAGATGTGCAGAATATGAATGTGCAAGTAGAGATACCGGGGTGCAAAGGAGCAAGATAAATAAATAAATACAGTATGGGGATGAGGTAGGTAGATAGATGGGCTCTTTACAGATGGGCTATGTACAGGTGCAGTGATCTGTAAAATGCTATGACAGCTGGTGCTTAAAGCTAGTGAGGGAGATGTGAGTCTCCAGCTTCAGAGATTTTTGCAGTTCGTTCCAGTCATTGGCAGAAGAGAACTGGAAACTGGAAGGAAAGATGACCAAAGGAGGAATTGCCTTTGGGGGTGACCAGTGAGATATACCTGCTGGAGCGCGTGCTACGAGTGGGTCCTGCTATGGTGACCAGTGAGCTGAGATAGGATGGGGCTTTACCTAGCAGAGTCTTGTAGATAACCTGTAGCCAGTGGGTTTGGCGACGAGTATGAAGCGAGGGCCAACCAACGAGAGCATACAGGTCTCAATGGTGAGTAGTGTATGGGGCTTTGGTTACAAAACGGATGGCACTGTGATAGACTGAATCCAGTTTGTTGAGTAGAGTGTTGGAGGCTATTTTATAGATGACATCACCGAAGTCGAGGATCGGTAGGATGGTCAGTTTTACGAGGGTGTTTGGCAGCATGAGTGAAGGATGACAAAATAACCAACAAAAATGGCCACAACTCTGAGGCTACCTGCCGCCCCTCTGTCACAGAGGTCTGTACATAGTGAATGGTAGGCTTCGAGGAGACTCTTACGGTAGGTACACCTACAGCTCATCCCTTGGCAGTAGTACTGTAGATGACTTAATCAGTGAACTCAACCCAATCAGCCCACTGACACCCCTATCAGATCACAGCAAAATCACAATCTACCTGAACAGAGCAATACTCAGTCATGAGACATCAAAGCCAAAGGAACTGAATAATATTATGAAATGCTATAGATGGAAGGAAAGTTATGTAGAAACCTACCAAAAAACAATTTGGCAACAACAAATTAAATTCCTTTTAGACATCTTCCTGGACAAAATATTTCACTGTAATAGTGAATTTGTAAACTTGGCAGTCGAAAATCTAAACAGTATATTTGACCTTTCCCTATCCAACCAAAAAATGTCAAAATACACAATATAAGAAAAGGAAAACAATGACAAATGATTTGATGAAGAATACAAAAACCTAAGAGTGAAATTGAGAGACCTATCCAACCAAAAACATAGAGACCCAGAAAACCTGAGTCTACGCCTTCACTACGGTGAATCACATAGAATTGAACTGGAACACAACAAAAACGGAGATGTTTGGATAAAACACTTCTCTAATCGTTTTGGCTCTATATCAAAGAACAAGCAGCAAAAACATATGCATGATCAAATACAAATCTTAGAATCAACTATTAAAGACTACCAGAACCAGAAACCACTGGACTCTAATTACACTGAATAAACTAAACAACTAAACTACAAACACTCCATCTATGGGTATCCTACATAAATTATCAAATATACAGACCAGAGAAATTCCGATTGGCTAAACTTAAACTCTTTGTCATGTCCTGACCTTAGTTCCTTTTGTATGTTTCTATTTTAGGTTGGTCGAGGCGTGAGTTGGGGTGGGCATTCTGTTTTTTTCTTGTGTTTATATTTCTGTGTTTGACCTAGTATGGTTCTCAATCAGAGGCAGGTGTCGTTTGTTGTCTCTGATTGAGAATCATACTTAGGTAGCCTGTTTTCCTACTCTTGTTTGTGGGTGGTTATTTTCTGTTTAGTGTATGTCACCTTACAGAACTGTTTAATTTTGTTTCATTCTCTTTGTTATTTGTTTAGTGTTCGAAGTTTCAATAAATATGAACATGGACACTTACCACGCTGCGCATTGGTCCGATATTTCATACTCGTCGTCAGACGACAAAGAGATCTGTTACACTCTTTAACATCATCCTTGGCTCTGGCATCTCCCCAATATTTGGAACCAAGGACGTATCACCCCAATCCACAAAAGTGGAAACAAATTTGACCCAATAACTACTGTGGGATATGCGTCAACAGCAACTTTGGCACAATCCTCTGCATTATCATTAACAGCAGACTCGTACATTTCCTCAGTGAAAACAATGTACTGAGCAAATGTCAAATTGCCTTTTTACCAAATGAACGTACGATAGACTATGTATTCACCCTGCAAACCCTAATTGACAAAAAAAAGGCAGTCTTCTCATGCTTTGTTGACTTCAAAAAACGATTTGACATGAGGGTCTGTTATACAAATGGATGGAAAGTGGTGTTGGGGGAGAAACATATGACATAATAAGATGATGTCTCTGATGCTCAGAAAAAATTAAGAGACCAATTGTTGGGAAAATTATGATTAAATGACTGAACAAATCATTTTAAATGGAACTGTAACTAAGTAAACTTATACTCTGTTTTATTATATCTGATTAACAATATGAGTTCATACGATGGGATTGTGTGACACAGACAAGGAGTAATTAAAGTTAATGAACACCATTCCAACTAGGAAGAAACGAATGGGTTGTGGACTGTGTAAACAGATAAGGTCGTTAACCTATGGTTGAACCTACGGAACTGAGCTCTGGGGTTTTTAGATAAGACAGTGAGTGCATTCCTAAGTTTTCTGTTAATTAGAACTGTCAGCTCAGTGGTGATCGATAATGTTGAGCGGTCAAAATTTACCTGGGAGTGTGTTAGTAAGTTAGAATGAACTTTTCACCTCACTTTGTCCCGGTCGAGAGGAGGGGATTCTGTTAAAACAAAGAAATGACGTCATGATTTGTATATAAACTGTTGCTCGTTGTGAAGTGGCAGCGCACTCCGAGAATAAATTCTGTTACCTATTATTGAAAAGACTGGTCTCCGTCTATTTTATGCAAACAAGAATCTTACAAATTCTCATAAAATAGATTAAGGGTTTTCAATTAATGAAAACACATTGGCATCATTAAATTACAGTAACACCACTGCAAAATGATCAGTTTCTCTGGTTTTACTATTTATAGGTATGTGTTTGGGTAAAAATAACATTTTTGTTTTATTCTATAAACTACTGACATTTCTCACAAAATCCAAATAAAAATATTGTCATTTAGAGCATTTATTTGAAGAAAATGACAACTGGTCAAAATAACAAAAAAAGATGCAGTGTTGTCAGACCTTGAATAATGCAAAGAAAATAAGTTCATTTTCATTTTTAAACAACACAACACTAATGTTTTAATTTAGGAGGAGTTCAGAAATCAATATTTGGTAGAATAACCCTGATTTTCAATCACAGCTTTCATCTGTCTTGGCATGCTCTCCACCAGTCTTTCACATTGGTGTTGAGTGGCTTTATGTCACTCCTGGCGCAAAAATTCAAGCAGCTCGGCTTTGTTTGATGGCTTGTGTCCATCCATCTTCCTCTTGATCACATTCTAGAAGTTTTTTTAATGTTCAGGTCTGGAGATTGAGCTGGCCATGACAGGATCTTGATCTGGTGGTCGTTCACACACACACACCTTGATTGACCTGGCTGTGTGGCACGGAGCATTGTCCTGAAGGAAGAAACAAGCCTCAGAGTTGGGGAACATTGTCAGAGCAGATGGAAGCAAGTTTTCTTCCAGGACAACCTTGTACGTGGCTTGATTCAAGCGTCCTTCACAAAGACAAACCTGCCCGTTTCCAGCCTTGCTGAAGCTCACTCAGATCATCACTGATCCTCCACCAAATTTGACAAAGGGCATAACTTCTTTGGGATTGGGGGGCAGTATTGAGTAGGTTGTATGAATAAGGTGCCCAGAGTAAACAGCCTGCTACTCAGGCCCAAAAGCTAGAACATGCATATAATTAGTAGATTTGGATAGAAAACACTCTGAAGTTTCAAAAACTGTTTGAATGATGTCTGTGAGTATAACAGAACTCATATGGCAGGCAAAAAACCTGAGAAAAAAATGCAACCAGGAAGTGGGAAATCTGAGGTTTGTAGTTTTTCAAGTCATTGCCTATCCAATATACAGTGTCTATGGGGTCATATTGCACTTCATAAGGCTACCACTAGATGTCAACAGTCTTTAGAACCTTGTTTCTGTCTTCTACTATGAAGCAAATAAGAGCTGTTTGAATCAGGGGTCTGGCAGAATGCCATGAGCTAAGTCACGCGCCCGGCAGTGAGAGCGAGCTCTGTTATTTTTCATTTCTAAAGACAAAGGAATTGTCCGGTTGGAACATTATTGAAGATTTACTATAAAAAACATCCTAAAGATTGATTACATACATCGTTTGACATGTTTCTACAAACTAATGGAACTGTTTTGACTTTTCGTCTGGACTAAGTGCCTGCGCCTTTGTGAATTTGGATTTGTGAACTAAACGCACAAACAAAAAGAGCAAAAAGAACAAAACAAACATTTATTGTGGAACTGGGATTCCTGGGAGTGCATTCCGATGAAGATCAAAGGTTAGTGATTCATTTTTACGCTATTTCTGTCTAATGTGACACCTCTCCTTCTTTGGAAAATGTCTCTGGTTTTCTGTGGCTAGGCGCTGACCTAACATAATTGAAAGGTGTGCTTTCGCCGTAAAGCCTTTTTAAAAATCAGACACTGTGGCTGGATTAACAAGAAGTTTCTTTAAAATGGTGTATAATTTTAATTATGAGATTTCTGTTGTTTTGAATTTGGCGCCCTGCAATTTCACTGGCTGTTGGCGAGGTGGGATGCTAGCGTCCCACATATCTCAGAGAAGTTTTAACAAATATTGCATATTTCAAATTGAGTACCTCAAAAACACCAGAAAACGCACGACATCAAATAGTATATTAAAAATTCTATAAAATATATGAATAATTATATAAAATGTATGTAACAGATGTTCCAACAGGTTTCTGTACCAATTCACCACACAACCAATAAAGCATACAGAAAGTATTCATTATAATGTTCTGCGTTTTCAACAAATAGACTATGTCAATCTGGACAAACAGAAAATACATCACTCCCTACCTTGTAGGCTTACCCAGTATCGAAGACTTGACCATCTCAAAATGTCTGTCACGCCAACTCCGGCGGTCGACGTCGCCGATCTACTAACTACCAGCCCTGACTATCTCTTAACCTCTAGCGACTAGCAATCCCGTATCCGGGAGCGTAATCATAGCCTCAAGCTCATTACCATAACGCAACTTTTCCTATTCATGAAAATCGTAAATGAAATGAAATAAATATATTCAAACACAAGCTTAGCCTTTTGTTAACAACACTGTCATCTCAGATTTTCAAAATATGCGTTACAGCCAACGCTAGACAAGCATTTGTGTAAGTTTATCATGGCATAATGGTATGCTAGGCTCTGCTGGCAGCAGGCAACATTTTCACGAAAATAAGAAAAGCAACCAAATTAAATAATTTACCTTTGAAGAACTTCAGATGCTTTCACTCAGGAGACTCACAGTTAGATAGCAAATAAACTATAACGCCAAACTTTTTTCAAAATTTGCTCCATAATATCGACAGAAACACGGCAAACGTTGTTTAGGATCCATCCTCAAGGTGTTTTTAACATATATATATATATTCGATAATATATCCGTTGAGGCAATTGTTTTCTCATAAGAAGTGATTGGAAAAATGGCTACCTCAGTATTTTACGCAAGATTTTCTCCGGGAGACACCATGTGACCACTCGCCAAATATGGTCCCTTACAGCTATTCTCCAATTGAAATGCCTAAAAAGACGTCACAATGCTGTAGACACCTTGGGGAATGCGTGGAAAACGTAAGCTTATTCGTAGCTCATTCACAGCCATATAAGGAGTCATTGGAATGAGGCGGTTTCAAAAAATGCGGCACTTCCTGATTGGATTTTTATCTGGGTTTCGCCTGTAACATCAGTTCTGTTGCACTCACAGACAATATCTTTGCAGTTTTGGAAACGTCAGAGTGTTTTCTTTCCAAAGCTGTCAATTATATGCATTGTCGAGCATCTTTTCGTGGCAAAATATCTTGTTTAAAACGGGAACGTTTTTCATCCAAAAATTAAAATTGCGCCCCCTATATCCAACTGGTTTTAACGCACACCTGGTCCCCGTCATTAACCACACCTGGTCCCCGTCATTAACCACACCTGGTCCCCGTCATTAACCACACCTGGTCCCCGGCATTAACCACACCTGGTCCCCGGCATTAACCACACCTGGTCCCCGGCATTAACCACACCTGGTCCCCGGCATTAACCACACCTGGTCCCCGGCATTAACCACACCTGGTCCCCGTCATTAACCACACCTGGTCCCCGTCATTAACCACACCTGGTCCCCGTCATTATCCACACCTGGTCCCCGTCATTAACCACACCTGGTCCCCGTCATTAACCA
This sequence comes from Oncorhynchus clarkii lewisi, assembly GCF_045791955.1. Classification (NCBI taxonomy): domain Eukaryota; kingdom Metazoa; phylum Chordata; class Actinopteri; order Salmoniformes; family Salmonidae; genus Oncorhynchus; species Oncorhynchus clarkii. The sequence goes on along the minus strand of NC_092151.1, from coordinate 96,266,766 downwards.
CACCTGGTCCCCGTCATTAACCACACCTGGTCCCCGGCATTAACCACAGCTGGTCCCCGGCATTAACCACACCTGGTCCCCGGCATTAACCACACCTGGTCCCCGGCATTAACCACACCTGGTCCCCGTCATTATTCACACCTGGTCCCCGTCATTATTCACACCTGGTCCCCGTCATTAACCACACCTGGTCCCCGTCATTATCGCATACAACTCTCAATCAACTACCAGATCTCTTTTCATATCTCCCTCAGGCTGGTGGTTCCTGCTCCCCTGGCTGGTGCCGTCCCCCGCGACACCCCTGCACCTCCCCTGGACGTTGAGGGGACTCCCACCTATTCCATCAGGTCCCTCCTGGATTCCCGACGTTGTGGGGGTCCGCTCCAGTACCTGGTGGACTGGGAGGGGTATGGCCCAGAGGAGCGCTGTTGGGTCCCAACGACAGACATCCTGGACCCCAACATCATCCTGGATTTTCATTTCCGAACCGACCCACTCCTCGCCCTCGGGGCCGCCCCCCTGGCCGGTGTCGTCCTGCGGCTGGAGCCTCATTTTCCACACATCCCCACAGAATGATGCTGCCACCACCATTCTTCACCGTAGGGATGGTGCCAGGTTTCCTCCAGATTTGATTCTTGGCATTCAGGCCAAAGAGTCCTATCTTGGTTTCATCCGATCAGAGAGTCTTTTCTCATGGTCTGAGAGTCTTTTAGGTGCCTTTTGGCAAACTCCACGCGGGTTGTCATTTGCCTTGTACTAAGGAGTGGCTTCCGTCCGGCTATTCTACCATAAAGGCCTGATTGGTGGAGTGCTGCATAGATGGTTGTCCTTCTGGAAGATTCTCCCATCTCCACAGAGGAACTCTAGAGCTCTGTCAGAGTGACCATCGGGTTCTTGGTCACCTCCCTGACCAAGGCCCTTCTCCCCCAATTGCTCAGTTTGGCCGGGTTGCCAGCTCTAGGAAGAGTCTTGGTGGTTCCAAACTTCTTCCATTTAAGAACGATGGATGCCACTGTGTTCTTGGGGACCTTTAATGCTGTCTCGGAGCTCTACGAACAATTCCGTCGACCTCATGGCTTGGTTTTTGCGCTGGCATCCACTGTCAACTGTGAGACCTTATATAGACAGGTGTGTGCCTTTCCAAAATCATGTCCAATCAATTGAATTTACCACAGGTGGACCCCAATCAAGTTGTAAAAACATCTCAAGGATGATCAATGGAAACCGAATGCACCTGAGCTCAGTTTCAAGTTTAGATTTTCATAGATTTTCTAAATTTATCACATTTGCAAAAATTTCTAAAAACCTGTTTTTGATTTCTCATTATGGGGGATTTTTTTGTCATTATGGGGGATTTTTTTGTCATTGTGGGGGATTTTGTAGATTGATGAGGATTTGTATTTATTTATTCCATTGTATGATAAGGCTGTAATGTAACATATGTGGAAAAGGGGAAGGGGTCTGAATACTTTCAAAATGCACTGCACTATATACACAAACTACACTGATACACACACACATGAACACACACACCCATACCGACACAACACAAACTACACTGATACTCACACACATTAACATACACACTCACCCATACCGACACCACACACACTACACTGATACTCACACACATTAACATACACACACACCCATACCGACACAACACAAACTACACTGATACTCACACACATTAACATACACACACACCCATACCGACACAACACAAACTACACTGATACTCACACACATTAACATACACACAGACCCATACTGACACAACACACACTACACTGATACACACACACAAACATACACACACACCCATACCGACACAACACAAACTACACTGATACTCACACACATTAACATACACACAGACCCATACTGACACAACACACACTACACTGATACACACACACATTAACATACACACACACCCATACCGACACAACACACACTACACTGATACTCACACACATTAACATACACACACACCCATACCGACACAACACAAACTACACTGATACTCACACACATTAACATACACACAGACCCATACTGACACAACACACACTACACTGATACACACACACATTAACATACACACACACCCATACCGACACAACACACACTACACTGATACTCACACACATTAACATACACACACACCCATACCGACACAACACACACTACACTGATACTCACACACATTAACATACACACACATTAACATACACACACACACACACACACACTCACCCATACCGACACAACACACACTACACTGATACACACACACATTAACATACTCACACACATTAACATACACACTCACCCATACCGACACAACACACACTACACTGATACACACACACATTAACATACACACTCACCCATACCGACACAACACACACTACACTGATACACACACACATTAACATACACACACATTAACATACACACACACCCATACCGACACAACACACACTACACTGATACTCACACACATTAACATACACACACATTAACATACACACACACACACACACACTCACCCATACCGACACAACACACACTACACTGATACACACACACATTAACATACTCACACACATTAACATACACACTCACCCATACCGACACAACACACACTACACTGATACACACACACATTAACATACACACTCACCCATACCGACACAACACACACTACACTGATACACACACATATTAACATACACACACATTAACATACACACACACCCATACCGACACAACACACACTACACTGATACTCACACACATTAACATACACACACATTAACATACACACTCACCCATACCGACACAACACAAACTACACTGATACACACACACATTAACATACACACACATTAACATACACACACACCCATACCGACACAACACACACTACACTGATACTCACACACATTAACATACACACACATTAACACACAGACCCATACTGACACAACACACACTACACTGATTCTCACACATTAACACACACACCCATACCGACACAACACAAGCTACACTGATACACAAACACACACATTAACATACACAACAAACACTCATACTGACAAACACACACGCACTCTCATACCGACACAACACACCGACAACACACACATACACACTTTCACATTCATCATTTGCTGCTGCTACTCTGATCTTTAATTTAGTCTTATTATTATCTATCCTGATGCACACAGACTTTACCCTGCCTTCATGTACATATCTACCTCAAATATCTTGTACCTCTGCACATTGAACCTCTTGTGTTACTTGTATGTCAGACAGAGAGAGACAGAGACAGAGACAGAGAGAGACAGAGACGGAGAGAGAGACGGAGAGAGAGACGGAGAGAGAGAGGGAGAGAGAGAGGGAGAGCGAGAGGGAGAGCGAGAGGGAGAGCGAGAGAGAGCGAGAGAGAGCGCGAGAGTGAGCGAGAGTGAGAGAGAGTAAGCGAGAGTGAGCGAGAGTGAGCGAGAGTGTGAGAGTGAGCAAGAGAGTGAGAGTGAGAGAGAGAGAGAGCTTGGCCACTTAGACAGCCGTGGCAGGAGATAAATCTGTGGCCCATATTAGGATCCGTCATCTGTGATTTTCAGTATGACCAGCCAGATGTTGGGTCAAAATATTGGTTGGACTCTTTGGCGTGCTGGCAGGGGGAACGATTCAATTTCCCCTTGATGGATGAGCGACCGGAGACAGCAGCCCCGAGGGTTGGACCTGACCTTAGATATGCACAGAGACCAGCACCACGTCACCATCCTCTCCTCAGTGTAAAATATCACCATTGATTCTTCTCAGGGCATCTCTCTCTGTCTGTCTGAGCTGACACAGAGGCCGGCTACGCCTCTCAGGCAATTTTTGCTTTCATTAGACTTGCTGTTTTCCTTCAAGTGGTCACCAGTGATGCTGGGCTGTTATGGGTTGTATGGTGGTTCGGAATTAGCTATCTTATAAACAAACAAGTAGAATACATCCGTAGACACTGGTTCCATTGTATTTGTAACGGCTGTCTTGGGTAGAAGGAGCAGAGGTTAGTGTTCATCTCATTTAATAAGAAACAGAACATTTAAAAAAATACAAAACAACAACGTGACAACCGAAACAGTTCTATCTGGTGCAGACACACAAAGACTGAAAATAACCCGCAAAACACAATGGAAAACAGGCTACCTAAATATGGTTCTCAATCAGGGACAACGATAGACAGCTGCCTCTGATTGAGAACCATATCAGGCCAAACACAGAAATAGAAAATATAGAAAAACGAACATAGACTGCCCACCCCAACTCACGCCCTGACCATACTAAATAAAGACATAACATAGACTTCCCACCCCAACTCACGCCCTGACCATACTAAATAAAGACATAACATAGACTGCCCACCCCAACTCACGCCCTGACCATACTAAATAAAGACACAACATAGACTGCCCACCCCAACTCACACCCTGACCAACACTAAATAAAGACATAACATAGACTGCCCACCCCAACTCACGCCCTGACCATACTAAATAAAGACACAACATTGACTGCCCACCCCAACTCACACCCTGACCATACTAAATAAAGACATAACATAGACTGCCCACCCCAACTCACGCCCTGACCATACTAAATAAAGACACAACATAGACTGCCCACCCCAACTCACACCCTGACCATACTAAATAAAAGACATAACATAGACTGCCCACCCCAACTCACGCCCTGACCATACTAAATAAAGACACAACATAGACTGCCCACCCCAACTCACACCCTGACCATACTAAATAAAGACACAACATAGACTGCCCAACCCAACTCACACCCTGACCAACACTAAATAAAGACATAACATAGACTGCCCACCCCAACTCACGCCCTGACCATACTAAATAAAATACATAACATAGACTGCCCACCCCAACTCACGCCTTGACCATACTAAATAAAGACATAACATAGACTGCCCACCCCAACTCACACCCTGACCATACTAAATAAAGACATAACATAGACTGCCCACTCCAACTCACGCCTTGACCATACTAAAAACACTAAATCAATGCAGGATTCAGGCTGGTCTGACTAAAAAAACACTAAATCAATGCAGGATTCAGGCTGGTCTGACTAAAACACATTCAATCATCACTGCAGGATTCAGCCTGGTCTGACTAAAAAACGCTCAATCAATGCAGGCTTCAGGCTGGTCTGACTAAAAAACACTCAATCATCACTGCAAGCTTCATGCTGGTCTTACAAAAAAAAAAACGTGTCTGTCTGCAGGCCTAGCCGACACTATGAAGGGCTTTTAGGCCTGTTTCATTGTAGACTGAAGACACAGAAAAAGAGAGGGACCCCTGCAGAACTGAAGCATTTTCTCTGATTTCATCTCATCAAAACAAAACATATAATAGAACCTCTGACATGTAAGATGGCATTGTGCTTGGTGGCGTTGTGCTGGGTGGCGTTGTGCTGGATGGCGTTTTGCAAGCTCCAACCCAGCTTTGCTATTTTGTGATTCTTTAGGCGTTCTTTAACTTATTTTCACAAAATGTATCTGCTACCATCTCTTATAACCAACAATAACTTTTGAACATCAGATTGGCAGTTACCTACCCCAATTTCGGCTTCAACTTTGACCCTACTGCCCTGGTCTCTTTCTGTAATTCTGAACCAGTTTTCAGGCTACCCAAGAGCCTAACGCCGGCATTACAGAGGCAAGTGATGGGGGATCCTGGTGAGATTAAGGTGAAGGGAAAACCAGTCATCTCTTCCCTACATTCTACTGGCTAATGTACAGTCACTAGATAATAAGATGGACCTCTGATCGTCCCTCCATTCTACTGGCTAATGTGCAGTCACTAGATAATAAGATGGAGGACCTCCAATCGAGGATTTGCTACCAATGGAACTCTTGGAAATGCAATATGCTCTGCTTTTCTGAAACACGGCAATTGGACAAGATACCATTTAGCAGCTCTTATCCAAAGCAACTTACAGTTAGTGCATTCATCTTAAGATAGCTAGGTGGGACCACCACATATCTCAGTCATAGTCAGTACATTTTTCCTTAGTAAAGTAGCTATCAGCAAAGTCAGAGAAAAGCTTGGACTGGGCTGAGCGGGAGCTTCCCTCCCATAAGGGGTGAGGTGGCAGAACGGAGTGCTCAGGTAGGCAAGTACCACGGTCGTGTAGTGTACGCCAGCTTCGACTGGAAGCCAGTGGAGTGTGCCGGGGAGTGGGGTGACACGGGAGAACTTGGGACGGTTGAACACCAGGCGAGCTGCAACATTGTGGATAAGTTGCAGGGGTTTGATGGCACAAGCAGGGACCTCAGCCAACAGTGAGTTGCAGTAGTCCAGACGGGAGATGACGAGTGCCTGGATTAGGGCCTGCGCCACCTCCTGTGTGAGGTAGGGTTGTACTCTACGGATGTTGTAAAGCACGTGTCAAACTCATTCGATGGAGGGCCGAGTGCATGCAGGTTTTCGCCCCATCCGTGTACTTGATTGATTAATTAAGGTTGCTAATTAGTAAGGAACTACTTAATTGAAAGGAAAAAAGGAAAACTCAGACACACGGCCCTCTGTGTAATGGGTTTGACACCCCTTTTGTAGAACATGAACCTGCAGGAGCGAGTCACTGCCTTGATGTTTGCAGAGAACAACAGGCTGTTGTCCAGGGTCACGCCAAGGTTCTTTGCACTCTGGGAGGGGGACACCGTGGAGTTGCCAACCGTGATGAGGTCTTTGAGTGTCAGAAGTACACTCAAAGTAGAGTATCATCCACATAGCAATGATAGGAGAGACCATGTGAGGACATGACAAGTGATTTGGTGTATAGAGAGAAGAGGAGAGGGACTAGAACCGAGCCCTGGGGGACACCAGTAGTGAGAGTACATGGTGCAGACACAAATCCTCTCCATGTCAGCTGGTAGGAGCGGCCAGGTAGGACGAGAGTGTGCAGAGCCTGAGACTCCCAGCCCTGAGAGGGTGGAGAGGAGGATCTGATAGAGCCTGAGACTCCCAACCCTGAGAGGGTGGAGGGGAGGATCTGATAGAGCCTGAGACACCCTGCCCTGAGGGTGGAGAGGAGGATCTGATGGTTCACGGTGTCGAAGGCAGCGAATAGATCTAAGAGGATGAGAACAGAGGAGAGAGAGTCAGCTTTGGCAGTAAGGACACCCTTCGTGACACAGAGAAGAGCAGTCTTGGTTGTGATCCATCTTGAAGCCCGACTGGTTAGGGTCAAGAAGATCATTCTGAGAGAGATAACGAGGGAGTTGATCAGAAACAGCCAGAGGATCAACGGTTGGTTTGAGGTGAGCAACTCTGGCCCTTTTTAAGTCAAAGGATGTATCAAATGGTCAAGGATGAGTTAATACGGGCAGTGGGGAATGGGAGAAGGTCGCCGGAGATGGTCTGGAGAAAGGAGGAGGGATGAGGTCGAGTGGGCAGGACACTAGTCACAGGATTTCATCTGAAGAGAGAGGGGAGAAAGAGGTCAAGGAGTAGGGTAGTTCTGTGTGAGTTAGACCAGTGGACCCAGTAGGGAGCGGATGTTGTCAACCTTCTTTTCAAATTGGTTGACAAAGTCGCTCACAGAGAGGGAGGAGGAAAAGCGGTGGAGGATTAAGGAGGAAGGAGAAGGTGGAAAATAGTTTCCAAAGGGTTAGAGACGGAAACTTGACATTTAGAGTGATTGAAAGTGGCTTTAGCAGCAGATACAGAGGAAGAGAAGATAGAGGAGGGAGTGAAAGGATGATAGGTCCTCCGGAAGGTTAGTTTACTAAAGCACCTGATTGTCCCTACATGTTCTAAAATCACTACCTTCATTCCTGTTCCTATGACAACCACCCTGTATCACTCACTTCTGTAATCACGTTTTGAGAGGATGGGCATACATCAACACCAGTATTCCAGACACCTTGGACCCACTCCAACTTGCCCACCACCCCAAACAGATCCACAGACGACGCAATCTATATTGCACTCCACATTGCCCTCACCCACCTAGATAAGAGGAATACCTATGTGAGAATGCTGTTTATTGACTACAGCTCAGCGTTCAACCCCATTGTCCCCTCCAAGCTCATAACAAAGGTAGGGACCCTGGGACTGAACCTCTCCCTCCGCAACTGGATACTGGACTTCCTGATGGTGAGGGTAGGAAACATCACCTTCGCCACACTGACCCTCAAAACAGGGGGCCCCACAGTGGTGTGCTTAGTCCCCTCCTGTACTCCCTGTTCAACCACGACTGAGTGGGCACGCATGACTCCAACACCATCATCAAGACCACATGACAGTGGTAGGCCTGATCACCAGCGACAATAAGACAGCCTACAGCAAGGAGATCAGTGACCTGTCAGTGTAGTGCCAAGGGGCTGATCGTGGACGACAGAAAATGGGCTGATGAGCAGAACATCCACATGGACCGGGCTGCAGTGGAACGGGTTTTAAATCCCTCATAGTCCACTAAGAACTTAAAATGGTCCACTTAAAAAACGTCCACAGTCGTGAAGAAGGTGCAACAGAGTCTCTTTCCCATCAGGAAGTTGAACGGGTTAGGAATGGGCCCTCAAATCCTCCAAATGTTCTACAGCTGTACCATTGAGAGCATCTTGATTGGCTGCATCACTGCTTGTTAAGACAAAAGCACAGCCCTCGATCGCATGGTGCTACAGACGGTGACGCGATCAGCACAGTAGATCACTGGGGCCCAGCTCCCTGCCATCCAGGACCACTATATCAGGGGGTGCGAAAGGAAGGCCAGGAAAATCGTTAAAGACTCCAGCCACCCAAGCCATGGACTGACTGTTCTCTCTGATTCCGCACGGCAAGCTGTACCGGCATATCGGCAAACTACCTGCCCTCCAGGACACCTACAGTCGTGGCCAAAAGTTTTGAGAATGAAACAAATATAAATTTTCAAAGTTTGCTGCTTCAGTGTCTTTATGTATTTTTGTCAGATGTTACTATGGAATACTGAAGTATATTTACAAGCATTTCATGTGTCAAAGGCTTTTATTGACATTTACAGGAAGTTGCAGAGTGTCAATATTTGCAGTGTTGACCCTTCTTTTTCAAGACCTCTGCAATCCGCCCTGGCATGCTGTCAATTAACTTCTGGACCACATCCTGACTGATGGCAGCCCATTCTTGCATAATCAATGCTTGGAGTTTGTCAGAATTTATGGGTTTTTGTTTGTCCACCCGCCTCTTGAGGATTGACCACAAGTTGTCAATAGGATTAGGGTCTGGAGAGTTTCCTGGCCATGGACCCAAAATATCGATGTTTTGTTCCCCGAGACACTTAGTTATCACTTTTGCCTTGTGGCAAGGTGCTCCATCATGTTGGAAAGGCATTGTTTGTCACCAAACTCTTCCTGGATGGTTGGGAGACGATTCTCTCGGACGATGTGTTAGTACCATTCTTTATTCATGGCTGTGTTCTTAGGCAAAATTGTGAGTGAGCCCACTCCCTTGGCTGAGAAGCAACCCCACACATTAATGGTCTCAGGATGCTTTACTGTTGGCATGACACAGGACTGATGGTAGCGCTCACCTTGTCTTCAAGCTTTTTTCCTCATGCCCCAAACAATCGGAAAGGGGATTCATCAGAGAAAATGACTTCACCCCAGTCCTCAGCAGTCCAATCCCTGTACCTTTTGCAGAATATCAGTCTGTCCCTGATGTTTTTCCTGTAGAGAAATGACTTCTTTGCTGCCCTTCTTGACACCAGGCCATCCTCCAAAAGTCTTCACCTCACTGTGCGTGCAGATGCACTCACACCTGCCTGCTGCCATTCCTGAGCAAGCTCTGTACTGGTGCTGCCCCGATCCTGCAGCTGAATCAACTTTAGGAGATGGTTCTGGCGCTTGCTGGACTTTCTTGGGTGCCCCGAAGCCTTCTTCACAACAATTGAACCGATCTACTTGAAGTTCTTGATGATCCGATAAATGGTTGATTTAAGTGCAATCTTACTGGCAGCAATATCCTTGCCTGTGAAGCCCTTTTTGTGCAAAGCAATGATGACGGCACGTGTTTCCTTGCAGGTAACCATGATTGACAGAGGAAGAACAATGATTCCAAGCTCCACCGTTCTTTTGAAGCTTCTAGTCTGTTATTCGAACTCAATCAGCATGACAGAGTGATCTCCAGCCTTGTCCTCGTCAACACTCACACCTGTGTTAACGAGAGAATCACTGACATGATGTCAGCTGGTCCTTTTGTGGCAGGGCTGAAATGCAGTGGAAATGTTTATTTGGGTTTCAGTTCATTTGCATGGCAAAGAGGGACTTTGCAATTAATTGCAATTCATCTGATCACTCTTCATAACATTCTGGAGTATATGCAAATTGCCATCATACAAACTGAGGCAGCAGACTTTGTGAAAATTAATATTTGTGTCATTCTCAAAACTTTTGGCCACGACTGTACAGCACCCAATGTCACAGGAATGCCAAAAAGATCGTCAAGGACAACAACCACCCGAGCCACGGCCTGTTCATCCTGCTATCATCCAGAAGGCGAGATCAGTACAGGTGCATCAAAGCTGGAACAGAGAGACTGAAAAACAGCTTCTCTCAAGGCCATCAGACTGTTAAATAGCCATCACTAGCAAGTTAGTGTCGATCGCTGACAGTTAGAGGCTGCTGCCTACATACATAGATTTGAAATCGCTGGCCACTTTAATAAATGGAACACTAGTCACTTTAATAATGTTTACATAACTCATCTCATATGCATATACTGTATTCTATTCTACTGTATCTTGGGCTATGCCGTTCGGACATTGCTCGTCCATGTATTTCTTTATCCTTCACTTAGATTTTGTGTGTATTGTTGTGAAAGTGTTAGATATTACTGCACTGTTGGAACACAAGCAATTTGCTACACCTGCATTAACATCTGCTAAACACATATGTGACCAATTCTTTTTGATTTGATAAAACGCTCTCACTACTGTAAGTCGCTCTGGATAAGACTGTCTGTAAAAATGTAACTGTGTAAAAAGAAAATATAGAAAATTGTAATTTGGTTCACCTGAAATGCATTACATTAACAAGGCTATGAAAGATTGATCTCTAGGGTTTTCACTGGATCAAAATGAGGCTTGGGCGGTGGGTGTGACGGAGGCGTGGCAGTGGGCGTGGTAGTGGGCGTGGTTGCCGATGGACATCTTAGAAGCCCTCCTCTTGGCCGCAGAGACAACATTTTGTTGTTTTAAAGCTAATATCCTGAATTTCTACAAAATGTTCCATGTGTGGAGGGAACATTTGACGGTTTTAAAGCTAGTTTCCTCCAAGTCTACACATGGTGTCATTATGCCGTGTGCCGTGTGCCGTGTGCCGTGTGCCGTGTGCCGTGTGCCGTGTCTTATCTACGTGATGGAAGCCCCATGACACGACAAAAATACTCCTGAATGCATCATTTTAAAAACGGTATATTCTCCTTGGATGGTTAGTTTTTATTTCTAAATCTCAACGATGACCTTATTAAAATAGATATCTATGACATGTTCTATATACTTTCTCTGGTTTTAGTTGTTTTTAGTTGTTTAAGTTCACACTAAAATTTGTTTTACTGTTTGGAAACAGGCAGCCCAAAAAACAGTTAGGTGACCCACCCAATACTTTTCTATGCAGCAAAAACGCTGATCTCCATTAAGTGATAAAACCCAAAACCTGAGCATACCATACAAATCGTGTCCCTCCTCATCTCCTCTCCCTCCTTATCTCCTCCTGTCCCTCCTCATCTCCTCCCCCCCTCATCTCCTCCTGTCCCCCCTCATCTCCTCCTGTCCCCCCTCATCTCCCCCTGTCCCCCCTCATCTCCTGTCCCTCCTCATCTCCAGTCCCTCCTCATCTCCTGTCCCTCCTCCTCCTCATCTCCTCCTCCTCATCTCCTCCTGTCCCTCCTCATCTCATCCCGTCCCTCCTCATCTCCTCCTGCCCCCCTCATCTCCTCATCTCCTCTCCCTCCTCATCTCCTCCTCATCTCCTCCTGTACCCCCTCATCTCCCTCATCTCCTCCTGTCCCCCCTCATCTCCTCCTGTCCCTCCTCATCTTCTCCTGTCCCTCCTCATCTCCTTCTCATCTCCTCCTGTCCCTCCTCATCTCCTTCTCATCTCCTCTCCCTCCACATGTCCCCCCCCCTAAGCTCCTCATCTCCTCCTGTCCCCCCTCATCTCCTCCTGTCCCCCTCATCTCCTTCTCATCTCCCTCCACATGTCCCCCGCTAAGCTCCTCTCCCTGGTCATCTCCTCCGGTCCCCCCTCATCTCCTCCGGTCCCCCGTCATCTCCTCCTGTCCCCCCCTCATCTCTTCCTGTCCCCCCTCATCTCCTCCTGTCCCCCCTCATCTCCTCCTATCCCTCCTCATCTCCTCATCTCCTGTCCCTCCTCATCTCCTCTCCTCCAGTCCCTCCTCATCTCCTGTCCCTCCTCCTCCTCCTCCTCCTCGTCTCCTCCTCCTCATCTCCTCCCGTCCCTCCTCATCTCCTCCCATCCCTCCTCATCTCCTCATCTCCTCCTGTCCCCCATCATCTCCTCCTGTCCCCCCTCATCTCCTCCCGTCCCTCCTCATCTCCTCCCATCCCTCCTCATCTCCTCCCGTCCCTCATCTCCTCCCGTCCATCCTCATCCCCTCATCTCCTCATCCCCTCATCTCCTCCTGTCCCCCCTCATCTCCTCCTGTCCCTCATCTCCTCCTGTGCCTCCTCATCTCCTCATCTCCTGTCCCTCCTCATCTCCAGTCCCTCATCTCCTGTCCCTCCTCCTCCTTCTCCTCCTCATCTCCTCATCTCCTCCCGTCCCTCCTCATCTCCTCCTGTTCCCCCTCACCTCATCATCTCATCTCCTCCTGTTCCCCCTCACCTCATCATCTCATCTCCTCCTGTCCCTCCTCATCTCCTGTCCCTCTAGTCCTGTCCCTCCTCATCTCCTCCTGTCCCTCCTCATCTCTTCCTGTCCCTCCTCATCTCCTCCTGTCCCTCATCTCCTCCTGTCCCTCATCTCCTCCTGTCCCTCATCTCCTCCTGTCCCTCATCTCCTCCTGTCCCTCCTCCTGTCCCTCCTCATCTCCTCCTGTCCCTCCTCATCTCCTCCTGTCCCTCCTCATCTCCTCCTGTCCCTCCTCATCTCCTCCTGTCCCTCCTCATCTCCTGTCCCCTGCTTGCAGAAACATGTTCATTTCTCTGAGATATGGTGGTGAATACCGAGAGACAGAGCTGGCTGGGAAACTGACCCATCTCAGGAAATATGTTAAAGTCTTCCTCCTGCAGTCTAGGTTAACATGACCTCTATAAAAAACACATACACAATATGGGGCAACAGTTAGCCTCGATGTTACAGGTTGCTGGTTCGTAGCCTCGAGGTTACAGGTTGCTGTTCGTAGCCTCGAGGATACAGGTTGCTGGTTCGTAGCCTCGAGGTTACAGGTTGCTGGTTCGTAGCCTCGGGGTTACAGGTTGCTGGTTCGTAGCCTCGAGGTTACAGGTTGCTGGTTCGTAGCCTCGAGGTTACAGGTTGCTGGTTCGTAGCCTCGAGGTTACAGGTTGCTGGTTCGTATCCCGGAGCCGACAAGGTAAAAAAATAATTTAACCTGAATTCCTCCAGGGGCTCTGGAAGAACACAGCACCAGCAGTAACAACCATCAGTAAACAGGGGAAGACCACCACCAACCAGTAAACAGGGGAAGACCACCAACAACCAGTAAACAAGGGAAGACCACCACCAACCAGTAAACAGGGGAAGACCACCACCAACCAGTAAACAAGGGAAGACCACCACCAACCAGTAAACAGGGGAAGACCACCACCAACCAGTAAACAAGGGAAGACCACCACCAACCAGTAAACAGGGGAAGACCACCACCAACAAGTAAACAGGGGAAGACCACCACCAACCAGTAAACAGGGGAAGACCACCACCAACCAGTAAACAAGGGAAGACCACCACCAACCAGTAAACAAGGGAAGACCACCACCAACCAGTAAACAAGGGAAGACCACCACCAACCAGTAAACAGGGGAAGACCACCACCAACCAGTAAACAGGGGAAGACCACCACCAATCAGTAAACAGGAGAAGACCACCACCAACCAGTAAGCAGGAGAAGACATACCTCAGTAAGTCACAGCGCTACTTTCCTCTGTCAGCTCTAATACACTATAGCTTCATATAGTGGAAACTGCCCTACCATCAAGGTTACTGTGTTCCTGACACCTCTAATGCACTACAGCTTCGTAGAGGAAACTGTGCCCTACCATCAAGGTTACTGTGCTTACTAAAAGCGGTAATGCTGAGTATGAATTTTTCCCGCTGTTGTTGACTGTGATAAGGTGAAATAGAAGTTTTATTAGTTAGTGTATAAAGCTGACCGATGATATCTTATTTTTGTTATATTGTAGATAAAGAAAAGACAATATATTGCTGCTTTAATAATACTGATTTTGGGGTTGGGGGCTTGTATTCCCCTGTTACACACATGTATTCATCGTTCCCAGTGTGGAATGAAAATGTGTTTTTGGTATATCCCACATCCCTTGGAGCAATTCAGGTTAAGTGATTTTTCACGTTGTCGGCTCCGGGATTCGAACCAGCAACCTCGAGGCTACCTGCTGCCCCATATTGTGTATGTGTCTTTTATGGAGGTCGTGTTAACCTAGATTGCAGGAGGAAGACTAACATATATCTCAGATGGATCAGGAGAGGAGAGCTACTAGTACCTCTAACTGAGAAGGAGAGGAGAGGAGAGCTACTAAATCAAATCAAATCAAATTTTATTTGTCACATACACATGGTTAGCAGATGTTAATGCGAGTGTAGCGAAATGCTTGTGCTTCTAGTTCCGACAATGCAGTAATAACAAGTAATCTAACTAACAATTCCAAAACTACTGTCTTGTACACAGTGTAAGGGGATAAAGAATATGTACATAAGGATATATGAATGAGTGATGGTACAGAGCAGTATAGGCAAGATACAGTAGATGGTATCGGGTACAGTATGTACAAATGAGATGAGTATGTAAACAAAGTGGCATAGTATAGTATAAAGTGGCTAGTGATACATGTATTACATAAGGATACCGTCGATGATATAGAGTACAGTATATACGTATGCATATGAGATGAATAATGTAGGGTAAGTAACATTTATATAAGGTAGCATTGTTTAAAGTGGCTAGTGATATATTTACATCATTTCCCATCAATTCCCATTATTAAAGTGGCTGGAGTTGAGTCAGTGTCAGTGTGTTGGCAGCAGCCACTCAGTGTTAGTGGTGGCTGTTTAACAGTCTGATGGCCTTGAGATAGAAGCTGTTTTTCAGTCTCTCGGTCCTAGCTTTGATGCACCTGTACTGACCTCGCCTTCTGGATGATAGCGGGGTGAACAGGCAGTGGCTCGGGTGGTTGATGTCCTTGATGATCTTTATGGCCTTCCTGTGACATCGGGTGGTGTAGGTGTCCTGGAGGGCAGGTAGTTTGCCCCCGGTGATGCGTTGTGCAGACCTCACTACCCTCTGGAGAGCCTTACGGTTGAGGGCGGTGCAGTTGCCATACCAGGCGGTGATACAGCCCGCCAGGATGCTCTCGATTGTGCATCTGTAGAAGTTTGTGAGTGCTTTTGGTGACAAGCCAAATTTCTTCAGCCTCCTGAGGTTGAAGAGGCGCTGCTGCGCCTTCTTCACGATGCTGTCTGTGTGAGTGGACCAATTCAGTTTGTCTGTGATGTGTATGCCGAGGAACTTAAAACTTGCTACCCTCTCCACTACTGTTCCATCGATGTGGATAGGGGGGTGTTCCCTCTGCTGTTTCCTGAAGTCCACAATCATACTAGTACCTCTAACTGAGAAGGAGAGGAGAGGAGAGCTACTAGTACCTCTAACTGAGAAGGAGAGGAGAGGAGAGCTACTAGTACCTCTAACTGAGAAGGAGAGGAGAGGAGAGCTAATAGTACCTCTAACTGAGAAGGAGAGGAGAGGAGAGCTTCTAGTACCTCTAACTGAGAAGGAGAGGAGAGGAGAGCTTCTAGTACCTCTAACTGAGAAGGAGAGGAGAGGAGAACTACTGGTACCTCTGAGAGGAGAACTACTGGTACCTCTGAGAGGAGAACTACTGGTACCTCTGAGAGGAGAACTACTGGTACCTCTAACTGAGAAGGAGAGGAGAGGAGAACTACTGGTACCTCTGAGAGGAGAACTACTGGTACCTCTGAGAGGAGAACTACTGGTACCTCTGAGAGGAGAACTACTGGTACCTCTGAGAGGAGAACTACTGGTACCTCTGAGAGGAGAACTACTGGTACCTCTGAGAGGAGAACTACTGGTACCTCTGAGAGGAGAACTACTGGTACCTCTGAGAGGAGAACTACTGGTACCTCTGAGAGGAGAACTACTGGTACCTCTGAGAGGAGAACTACTGGTACCTCTGAGAGGAGAACTACTGGTACCTCTGAGAGGAGAACTACTGGTACCTCTGAGAGGAGAACTACTGGTACCTCTGAGTGTGTTTCCCTCCCTGCTTTCATCCTCACCCTCCCTCTCCCGCCTTCTCTCTCACCTCCCCCTCTTCTTCTCTCTCTCCTTCCTCCTCCACTCTACCTCCCCTGACTCATTTCTCCCCCTCTGCCTCCCCTCCTCCCTCTACCTCATTAATCTCAGGTGATGGGGCTAATGATGTCAGCACGATTCAGGTGGCTGATGTGGGCGTCGGCATCTCAGGACAAGAGGGCATGCAGGTAAAGAGAAACATGGTCAGAGCGAAGCGGAAGAAGAGGAGAGGGGGATAGACTGATGAATCGACAGATGGGGACAGCAGGAGGACAGGATGAGGGGGAGAGGGGATGGATTAGGGGATGCTGAGATGAAGAAATTGGACTGAGGACAGGGGATCCACAGAGGGGGAGACTGATGAACAGAGAGACAGGGAGAGCCGGATGAGAGGAAGGAATGATTTAGAGGCAACAATAAAAGATAAAGGAGTGAGTGGAAGAGGTGGAGTACAGGAGAGACAGAACATGATGAGGATTAAGAATAGAAGGTAAAGGGTATAGATAGATGAGGATTAAGAATAGAAGGTAAAGGGTATAGATAGATGAGGATTAAGAATAGAAGGTAAAGGGTATAGATAGATGAGGATTAAGAATAGAAGGTAAAGGGTATAGATAGATGAGGATTAAGAATAGAAGGTAAAGGGTATAGATAGATGTGGATTAAGAATAGAAGGTAAAGGGTATAGATAGATGTGGATTAAGAATAGAAGGTAAAGGGTATAGATAGATGTGGATTAAGAATAGAAGGTAAAGGGTATAGATAGATGAGGATTAAGAATAGAAGGTAAAGGGTATAGATAGATGTGGATTAAGAATAGAAGGTAAAGGGTATAGATAGATGAGGATTAAGAATTGAAGGTAAAGGGTATAGATAGATGAGGATTAAGAATAGAAGGTAACATAAAGGAAGTGGTTTTTAAAAAGAAGGATTTGGTGCTTTAAAGGTAATTGATTGTGTGCTCCCACTCTCTCTCCTCCAAGACATCCTGAATCGTCACAAGTCAACTTTTACTCCACGTTGTAGTGGCTACTGGTCTCTGAACCATGGCTGTAGTTTGTGTGTGTGTTCCACTGAACAGTTTTACAGTAATCCATCTGTGCCAGCCTCTGGAGAATTCACTCAAACTTCACCCTGAAAGTCTAGGTTTATTGGCCGCGTACACAGATTTGCAGATGTTGCCGCAGGTGCAGCAATATGCTTATGTGTTACAGCTTCTAACAGTGGTGAGTGGAGGAGTCAAGCGCAGAGAGCAGGTAGTTCAGTTCGTGGATATTTTATTCCATAGACTGTGGCGCCACGACATGCAAAACACCAGGGCGCATGAAACAACCTGTCCCAAAATACAACGGTCTAAAACTGTCTGGAAAAATACTGATTACACTCATACACCAGATAACAGGAAAACAAGCCCGCACAAATACCCAGCGGGCCTAGTGCCCTTAAATAGCCTACAAACAAACACTAACTCAAAACAGGTGTACCCAATTAAACCCAATAACCAGAAACAAACGGAAAGGGAATCAATGGCAGCTAATAGGCCGGCCGAGCGCCGCCCGAACAGGAAGAGGCACCTGACGCGCGGCTGCCAACCCCGGCCTCGAGGACGACCCGGAAGACGAGGCGCGGGGCGATCCGGGTGGAGGCAGTGGAAATCCCTCAAGAGGGAAGGATCTAAAATGTCCCTCCCCGGTACCCAGCACCTCTCCTCCGGACCGTACCCCCCCCCAGTCCACGAGGTACTGCAGGCCCCTCACCCGGCGTCTCGAGTCCAGAATAGCTCGTACTGTGTACGCCGGGGACCCCTCGATGTCCAGAGGGGGTGGAGGGACCTCCAGTACCGCACCGTCTTGTAGGGGACCAGCTACCACCGGCCTGAGGAGAGACACATGAAACGAGGGGTTAATGCGTTAGTAAGAGGGAAATTGTAATCTATAACACACCTTGTTTATCCTCCTCAGGACTTTAAATGGCCCCACACACTGCGGCCCCAGCTTCCGGCAGGGCAGGCTTTGGGTCGAGAGCCAGACCCTGTCCCCTGGTGCGAACACCGGGGCCTCACTGCGGTGGCGGTCAGCGTCTCTCTTCTGCCGTTCAATGGCCTGCCTGAGAGAATCCTGGACTGCACGCCAGGTCTCTCTAGAGCGCTGTACCCACTCCTCCACCGCAGGAGCTTCGGTCTGACTCTGATGCCACGGAGCCAGGACCGGCTGGTAGCCCAGTACGCATTCGAATGGCGACATCTTCGTGGATGAATGACGAAGTGAGTTCTGGGCCAACTCTGCCCAAGGGACGTACCTCGCCCATTCTCCTGGCCGGTCCTGGCAATACGACCTCAGAAGCCTACCAACTTCCTGTTTTACTCTCTCCACCTGCCCATTACTTTCGGGGTGATAACCAGAGGTAAGGCTGACCGAGATCCCCAGACGCTCCATAAACGCCTTCCAAACCCGGGACGTGAACTGGGGACCCCGATCAGATACGATATCCTCCGGAACCCCATAATGCCGGAAGACATGGGTAAATAGAGCCTCTGCAGTCTGTAGGGCCGTAGGGAGACCAGGCAATGGGAGGAGACGGCAGGACTTAGAGAAGCGATCCACAACGACCAGAACGGTAGTGTTCCCCTGAGATGGGGGAAGATCAGTAAGGAAATCTACCGAGAGATGGGACCATGGCCGTTGTGGAACCGGGAGGGGTTGTAACTTCCCTCTAGGCAGATGCCTAGGAGCCTTACTCTGAGCGCATACCGAACAGGAAGAGACATAGAGCTTCACATCCTTAGCTAAGGTGGGCCACCAGTATTTCCCCCTAAGACCCCGCACTGTCCTATCAATCCCCGGATGACGCGAAGACGGTAGTGTGTGAGCCCACCGAATCAATTTATCACGGACACCAAGCGGCACGTACCTACGACCGGTCGGACACTGTGTAGGCGCAGGTTCAACCCTCAACGCCCGCTCGATGTCCGCGTCCACCTCCCATACCACCGGGGCCACCAGCCGAGAGGCTGGAAGGATGGGAGTGGGTTCGATGGACCGGTCCTCGGTGTCATAGAGACGGGACAGCGCGTCGGCCTTAGTGTTAAGGGAACCTGGTCTATAAAAGATCGTAAATCTAAAGCGTGTAAAGAACATGGCCCACCTAGCCTGACGCGGATTCAGTCTCCTCGCTGCTCCAATATACTCCAGATTGCGGTGGTCAGTCCAGATGAGGAAAGGGTGTTTAGCCCCCTCTAGCCAGTGTCTCCACACCTTCAGGGCCTTTACTACAGCCAGTAACTCCCGATCCCCCACATCATAGTTCCGCTCCGCAGGACCCAGCTTCTTAGAAAAGAAAGCGCAGGGACGGAGCGTCGGTGGCGTGCCCGAGCGCTGAGACAGCACGGCTCCAACCCCAGCCTCGGACGCATCCACCTCCACTAGCAATGCTAACGAAGGGTCCGGATGCGCCAACACGGGAGCTTCAGTGAACAGCGCCTTCAACTGGTTGAAGTCTCCATCAGCCTCTGCCGACCACCGCAGACGCACCGGCCCCCCTTTCAGCAGTGAGGTAATGGGCGCCGCTACTTGGCCAAAACCCCGGATAAACCTCCGGTAGTAATTTGCAAACCCTAAAAACTGCTGCGCGCCGTTAACGCGGTCACACTCCATCACCACCTCTGAGCTGGAAATGCGATAACCCAGGAAGGAAACGGCTGGTTTGGAGAACACACATTTCTCAGCCTTGACGTATAGGTCATGCTCCAGCAGTCGCCCAAGAACCTTGCGCACCAGGGAGACATGCGCGGCGCGTGTAGCAGAATAAATCAAGATGTCATCAATATAGACTACCACACCCTGCCCGTGCAAGTCCCTGAGAATCTCATCTACAAAGGATTGGAAGACGGCTGGAGCATTTTTCAACCCATACGGTATGACAAGGTACTCATAGTGGCCTGATGTGGTACTAAACGTTGTTTTCCACTCGTCTCCTCCCTGAATACGCACCAGATTATACGCGCTGGTCCAGTTTTCCAGTTTTGTGAAGAAACGCGCTCTGTGGAATGATTCCACCGCCGTAGCGATGAGAGGTAGCGGATAACTAAAACCCACTGTGATCGAATTGAGACCTCGATAATCAATGCACGGACGCAGACCTCCCTTCTTTTTCCTCACAAAAAAGAAACTCGAGGAGACGGGTGACATGGAGGGCCGAATGTACCCCTGTCTCAGAGCTTCCGTGACATATGTCTCCATAGCCAACATCTCCTCCTGTGACAGTGGGTACACGTGACTCCGGGGAAGTGCAGCGTTCTCCTGGAGGTTTATCACGCAATCCCACCGTCGATGGGGTGGTAATTTGGTCGCTTTTTTCTTACTAAAAGCGATAGCCAAGTGCTTGCTCACCTGAGGTGGCCGAGAAGTGTTCCGCTGGCCAGCTCGACTCCCAGAGGAACTCCTCCAGCACCGGTCCGAAGTGTGTCCTCTCCGTCCACAATAGGCGAAGGAGGAGCCTCCTCCTCTGGTCTCCCTAGATGCAGCTCCTCCCAACTCCATCGGAGTGGGAGGGCTGGAAGGTGGAATTGACAGGACCCCTTCTGAACGCCCGCGGGCAGCTAGCAGGTTGTCCAATCGAATCGACATGTCTATTAGTTCATCAAGGGAGAGAGTTGTGTCCCGACAAGCTAGCTCCCGGCGGACGTCCTCCCGGAGTGTGGGGTCCACTATATGGCAGTGAAGTGTGGGGTCCACTATATAGCAGTGAAGTGTGGGGTCCACTATATGGCAGTGAAGTGTGGGGTCCACTATATGGCAGTGAAGTGTGGGGTCCACTATATGGCAGTGGAGTGTGGGGTCCACTATATGGCAGTGAAGTGTGGGGTCCACTATATGGCAGTGAAGTGTGGGGTCCACTATATGGCAGTGAAGTGTGGGGTCCACTATATGGCAGTGAAGTGTGAGGTCCACTATGTAGCAGTGAAATGTGGGGTCCACTATATGGCAGTGAAGTGTGGGGTCCACTATATGGCAGTGAAGTGTGGGGTCCACTATATGGCAGTGAAGTGTGGGGTCCACTATATGGCAGTGAAGTGTGGGGTAAACTATATGGGTCCACTATATGGCAGTGGAGTGTGGGGTCCACTATATGGGTCCACTATATGGCAGTGAAGTGTGGGGTCCACTATATGGGTCCACTATATGGGTCCACTATATGTCAGTGAAGTGTGGGGTCCACTATATGGCAGTGAAGTGTGGGGTCCACTATATGGGTCCACTATATGGGTCCACTATATGTCAGTGAAGTGTGGGGTCCACTATATGGTAGTGAAGTGTGGGGTCCACTGTATAGCAGTGAAGTGTGGGGTCCACTATATGGCAGTGAAGTGTGGGGTCCACTATATGGCAGTGAAGTGTGGGGTCCACTATATGGCAGTGAAGTGTGGGGTCCACTATATGGCAGTGAAGTGTGGGGTCCACTATATGGCAGTAAAGTGTGGGGTCCACTATATGGCAGTGAAGTGTGGGGTCCACTATATAGCAGTGAAGTGTGGGGTCCACTATATGGCAGTGGAGTGTGGGGTCCACTATATGGCAGTGTGGGGTCCACTATATGGCAGTGTGGGGTCCACTATATGGCAGTGAAGTGTGGGGTCCACTATATGGCAGTGAAGTTTGGGGTCCACTATATGGCAGTGAAGTGTGGGGTCCACTACATAGCAGTGAAGTGTGGGGTCCACTATATAGCAGTGAAGTGTGGGGTCCACTATATGGCAGTGAAGTGTGGGGTCCACTATATGGCAGTGAAGTGTGGGGTCCACTATATGGCAGTGAAGTGTGGGGTCCACTATATGGCAGTGAAGTGTGGGGTCCACTATATGGCAGTGAAGTGTGGGGTCCACTATATGGCAGTGAAGTGTGAGGTCCACTATATAGCAGTGAAATGTGGGGTCCACTATATGGCAGTGAAGTGTGGGGTCCACTATATGGCAGTAAAGTGTGGGGTCCACTATATGGCAGTGAAATGTGGGGTCCACTATATAGCAGTGAAGTGTGGGGTTCACTATATGGCAGTGAAGTGTGGGGTCCACTATATGGCAGTGAAGTGTGGGGTAAACTATATGGGTCCACTATATGGCAGTGGAGTGTGGGGTCCACTATATGGCAGTGAAGTGTGGGGTCCACTATACAGCAGTGAAGTGTGGGTACCACTATATGGCAGTGAAGTGTGGGGTCCACTATATGGCAGTGAAATGTGGGGTCCACTATATGGGTCCACTATATGGCAGTGGAGTGTGGGGTCCACTATATTGCAGTGAAGTGTGGGGTCCACTATATGGCAGTGAAGTGTGGGGTCCACTATATAGCAGTGAAGTGTGGGGTCCACTATATGGCAGTGGAGTGTGGGGTCCACGATATGGCAGTGTGGGGTCCACTATATGGCATTGTGGGGTCCACTATATGGCAGTGAAGTGTGGGGTCCACTATATGGCAGTGAAGTGTGGGGTCCACTATATGGGTCCACTATATGGTAGTGGAGTGTGGGGTCCACTATATGGCAGTGAAGTGTGGGGTCCACTATATAGCAGTGAAGTGTGGGGTCCACTATATGGCAGTGAGGTGTGGGGTCCACTATATGGCAGTAAAGTTTGGGGTCCACTATATAGCAGTGAAGTGTGGGGTCCACTATATGGCAGTGAAGTATGGGGTCCACTATATGGCAGTGAAGTGTGGGGTCCACTATATGGCAGTGAAGTGTGGGGTCCACTATATGGCAGTGAAGTGTGGAGTCTACTATATGGCAGTGAAGTGTGGGGTCCACTATATGGCAGTGAAGTGTGGGGTCCACTATATAGCAGTGAAATGTGGGGTCCACTATATGGCAGTGGAGTGTGGGGTCCACTATATGGGTCCACTATATGGCAGTGAAGTGTGGGGTCCACTATATGGGTCCACTATATGGGTCCACTATATGTCAGTGAAGTGTGGGGTCCACTATATGGCAGTGAACAGTGGCGTCCACTATATGGCAAAGGAATGTGGGTTCCACTATATGGCAGTGAAGTGTGGGGTCCACTATATGGCAGTTTAATGTGGGTTCCACTATATGGCAGTGAAGTGTGGGGTACACTATATGGCAGTGGAATGTGGGTTCCACTATATGGCAGTGAAGTGTGGGGTCCACTATATGGCAGTGAAGTGTGGGGTCCACTATATGGCAGTGAAGTGTGGGGTCCACTATATGGCAGTGAAGTGTGGGGTCCACTATATGGCAGTGAAGTGTGGGGTCCACTATATGGCAGTGAAGTGTGGGGTCCACTATATGGCAGTGAAGTGTGGGGTCCACTATATAGCAGTGAAGTGTGGGGTCCACTATATGGCAGTGAAGTGTGGGGTCCACTATATGGCAGTGAAATGTGGGGTCCACTATATGGGTCCACTATATGGCAGTGGAGTGTGGGGTCCACTATATGGCAGTGAAGTGTGGGGTCCACTATATAGCAGTGAAGTGTGGGGTCCACTATATGGCAGTGGAGTGTGGGGTCCACGATATGGCAGTGTGGGGTCCACTATATGGCAGTGTAGTGTGGGGTCCACTATATAGCAGTGAAGTGTGGGGTCCACTATATGGCAGTGAAGTGTGGGGTCCACTATATGGCAGTGAAATGTGGGGTCCACTATATGGGTCCACTATATGGCAGTGGAGTGTGGGGTCCACTATATGGCAGTGAAGTGTGGGGTCCCATATATAGCAGTGAAGTGTGGGGTCCACTATATGGCAGTGGAGTGTGGGGTCCACTATATGGCAGTGTGGGGTCCACTATATGGCAGTGTGGGGTCCACTATATGGCAGTGAAGTGTGGGGTCCACTATATGGCAGTGAAGTGTGGGGTCCACTATATGGCAGTGAAGTGTGGGGTCCACTATATGGGTCCACTATATGGTAGTGGAGTGTGGGGTCCACTATATGGCAGTGAAGTGTGGGGTCCACTATATAGCAGTGAAGTGTGGGGTCCACTATATGGCAGTGAAGTGTGGGGTCCACTATATGGCAGTAAAGTTTGGGGTCAACTATATAGCAGTGAAGTGTGGGGTCCACTATATGGCAGTGAAGTGTGGGGTCCACTATATGGCAGTGAAGTGTGGGGTCCACTATATGGCAGTGAAGTGTGGGGTCCACTATATGGGTCCACTATATGGCAGTGAAGTGTGGGGTCCACTATAAGGGTCCACTATATGGGTCCACTATATGGCAGTGAAGTGTGGGGTCCACTATATAGCAGTGAAGTGTGGGGTCCACTATATGGCAGTGAAGTGTGGGGTCCACTATATGGCAGTAAAGTTTGGGGTCAACTATATAGCAGTGAAGTGTGGGGTCCACTATATGGCAGTGAAGTGTGGGGTCCACTATATGGCAGTGAAGTGTGGGGTCCACTATATGGCAGTGGAGTGTGGGGTCCACTATATGGGTCCACTATATGGCAGTGAAGTGTGGGGTCCACTATAAGGGTCCACTATATGGGTCCACTATATGGCAGTGGAATGTGGGTTCCACTATATGGCAGTGAAGTGTGGGGTCCACTATATGGCAGTGGAATGTGGGTTCCACTATATGGCAGTGAAGTGTGGGGTCCACTATATGGCAGTGAAGTGTGGGGTCCACTATATAGCAGTGAAGTGTGGGGTCCACTATATGGCAGTGAAGTGTGGGGTCCACTATATGGGTCCACTATATGTCAGTGGAGTGTGGGGTCCACTATATGGCAGTGAAGTGTGGGGTCCACTATATGGCAGTAAAGTTTGGGGTCCACTATATAGCAGTGAAGTGTGGGGTCCACTATATGGCAGTGAAGTGTGGGGTCCACTATATGGCAGTGAAGTGTGGGGTCCACTATATGGCAGTGAAGTGTGGGGTCCACTATATGGCAGTGAAGTGTGGGGTCCACTATATGGCAGTGAAGTGTGGGGTCCACTATATAGCAGTGAAATGTGGGGTCCACTATATGGCAGTGGAGTGTGGGGTCCACTATATGGGTCCACTATATGGCAGTGAAGTGTGGGGTCCACTATATGGCAGTGAACAGTGGCGTCCACTATATGGCAAAGGAATGTGGGTTCCACTATATGGCAGTGAAGTGTGGGGTCCACTATATGGCAGTTTAATGTGGGTTCCACGATATGGCAGTGAAGTGTGGGGTACACTATATGGCAGTGGAATGTGGGTTCCACTATATGGCAGTGAAGTGTGGGGTCCACTATATGGCAGTGAAGTGTGGGGTCCACTATATGGCAGTGAAGTGTGGGGTCCACTATATGGCAGTGAAGTGTGGGGTCCACTATATGGCAGTGAAGTGTGGGGTACACTATATGGCAGTGGAATGTGGGTTCCACTATATGGCAGTGAAGTGTGGGGTCCACTATATGGCAGTGAAGTGTGGGGTCCACTATATGGCAGTGGAGTGTGGGGTCCACTATATGGGTCCACTTTATGGCAGTGAAGTGTGGGGTCCACTATATGGGTCCACTATATGGGTCCACTATATGTCAGTGAAGTGTGGGGTCCACTATATGGCAGTGAACAGTGGCGTCCACTATATGGCAAAGGAATGTGGGTTCCACTATATGGCAGTGAAGTGTGGGGTACACTATATGGCAGTGAAGTGTGGGGTCCACTATATGGCAGTGAAGTGTGGGGTAAACTATATGGGTCCACTATATGGCAGTGGAATGTGGGTTCCACTATATGGCAGTGAAGTGTGGGGTCCACTATATGGCAGTGAAGTGTTGGGTCCACTATATAGCAGTGAAGTGTGGGGTCCACTATATGGCAGTGAAGTGTGGGGTCCACTATATGGGTCCACTATATGTCAGTGGAGTGTGGGGTCCACTATATGGGTCCACTATTTGGCAGTGAAGTTTGGGGTCCACTATATGGGTCCACTATATGGGTCCACGATATGTCAGTGAAGTGTGGGGTCCACTATATGGCAGTGAACGGTGGGGTCCACTATATGGCAGTGGAATGTGGGTTCCACTATATGGCAGTGAAGTGTGGGGTCCACTATATGGCAGTGGAATGTGGGTTCCACTATATGGCAGTGAAGTGTGGGGTCCACTATATGGCAGTGGAATGTGGGTTCCACTATATGGCAGTGAAGTGTGGGGTCCACTATATGGCAGTGAACAGTGGGGTCCACTATATGGGTCCACTATATGGCAGTGAAGTGTGGGGTCCACTATATGGCAGTGGAGTGTGTGGTCCACTATATGGCAGTGGAATGTGGGTTCCACTATATTGCAGTGAAGTGTGGGGTCCACTATATGGCAGTAAAGTTTGGGGTCAACTATATAGCAGTGAAGTGTGGGGTCCACTATATGGCAGTGAAGTGTGGGGTCCACTATATGGCAGTGAAGTGTGGGGTCCACTATATGGCAGTGAAGTGTGGGGTCCACTATATAGCAGTGAAATGTGGGTTCCACTATATGGCAGTGGAGTGTGGGGTCCACTATATGGGTCCACTATATGGCAGTGAAGTGTGGGGTCCACTATATGGGTCCACTATATGGGTCCACTATATGTCAGTGAAGTGTGGGGTCCACTATATGGCAGTGAACAGTGGCGTCCACTATATGGCAAAGGAATGTGGGTTCCACTATATGGCAGTGAAGTGTGGGGTCCACTATATGGCAGTTTAATGTGGGTTCCACTATATGGCAGTGAAGTGTGGGGTACACTATATAGCAGTGAAGTGTGGGGTCCACTATATGGCAGTGAAGTGTGGGGTCCACTATATGGGTCCACTATATGTCAGTGGAGTGTGGGGTCCACTATATGGCAGTGAAGTGTGGGGTCCACTATATGGCAGTTTAATGTGGGTTCCACTATATGGCAGTGAAGTGTGGGGTACACTATATGGCAGTGGAATGTGGGTTCCACTATATGGCAGTGAAGTGTGGGGTCCACTATATGGCAGTGAACAGTGGGGTCCACTATATGGGTCCACTATATGGCAGTGAAGTGTGGGGTCCACTGTATGGCAGTGGAGTGTGGGGTCCACTATATGGCAGTGGAATGTGGGTTCCACTATATGGCAGTGAAGTGTGGGGTCCACTATATGGCAGTGAAGTGTGGGGTCCACTATATGTGTCCACTATATGTCAGTGGAGTGTGGGGTCCACTATATGGGTCCACTATTTGGCAGTGAAGTTTGGGGTCCACTATATGGGTCCACTATATGGGTCCACTATATGTCAGTGAAGTGTGGAGTCCACTATATGGCAGTGAACAGTGGGGTCCACTATATGGCAGTGGAATGTGGGTTCCACTATATGTCAGTGGAGTGTGGGGTCCACTATATGGCAGTGAAGTGTGGGGTCCACTATATGGCAGTTTAATGTGGGTTCCACTATATGGCAGTGAAGTGTGGGGTACACTATATGGCAGTGGAATGTGGGTTCCACTATATGGCAGTGAAGTGTGGGGTCCACTATATGGCAGTGAACAGTGGGGTCCACTATATGGGTCCACTATATGGCAGTGAAGTGTGGGGTCCACTGTATGGCAGTGGAGTGTGGGGTCCACTATATGGCAGTGAAGTGTGGGGTCACTATATGGCAGTGGAATGTGGGTTCCACTATATGGCAGTGAAGTGTGGGGTCCACTATATGGCAGTGAAGTGTGGGGTCCACTATATGGGTCCACTATATGTCAGTGGAGTGTGGGGTCCACTATATGGGTCCACTATTTGGCAGTGAAGTTTGGGGTCCACTATATGGGTCCACTATATGGGTCCACTATATGTCAGTGAAGTGTGGAGTCCACTATATGGCAGTGAACAGTGGGGTCCACTATATGGCAGTGGAATGT